>NC_084722.1:1733336-2040027 GCF_033807575.1 Cydia pomonella
ATCAGGTCGTCCCCGCTTTATACGTCTCTGATGTCCAAATATGGCGTCTTTAATATAAATACAAAATTATGGGTCTACTGTTTAACTGAGACGGTCGGTAAGAAGTCGGCTACGGACTAATCAAAGACTTGGCTGCTCATAGGTATTTCATAGGTAAGCGTGCTCCACCGTAGACCGCATCATCACTTACTATCAGGTGAGATCGAGGTCAAACACCTACCTATCCTCCATAAAAATTAAGTTTTTGGCAAAAATTTCATTTTTGATACAAGCTTTTATCGCTGACTGTACTTTTCTTACCACAAGTAACTAATACTCATCGAGACAATTCTAAAAACCCCAAACACAATTAGGTTACGTTGTTTTATCACAGAGTTCCTATGGCCACCTCCTGTCTCCATCATCAGATCATCTCGATGGTACCATAATATTGCATTGTCACCCGACTTACATATGTATGCAAATTTTCAGCTTCATCGGAAACCGGGAAGTGGGTCAAAAGAGGCTGTCAACACCCAATGTCCTTGAAATTGATGTTACTTAAACAGTTTTTTAAGAAAGACTATTTGTTTTAGTCAAGTAAGAAAAATATATGTTCATATTAATTATATTTCAAAGACCGTGGTTGTACTCGATACATGATTGAACGAAATCGGCTCGATAGAAAGTAATTGCAAAGATTGGTCTTAAAATCACAATTAAACGGTTCTATGTCTTTATTGTTTTGACTTATGGGTCTGCAATTAAAATCACAATTTCAAAACATTTATATCTAAACCGTGGTTGAGTAAAATATTACACTAATAATCCACTTTTTTTTATTTAAATATTTTTCTTATTATTCCCTTGCCCAGGCCCAGTAACATGCGACAGTGCTATCTCATTTACTCCGATAGAAATAGACAGTGTGCGCGCTTTAGGTATTGACAGCCTCTTAACTTGCAAGATTTGATTACAAACAGACAACGGTCAGGTGAAAGTAAATAAAAGCTTGTAAAATGAACCTTTTAATCCCAAAATACAGCCATATAACGTAGTGGCACCAGTAACCGACAGGGAACGGAATTCCACGAGACAATGACGTCAGTTACCAATTCTTTCGTGTGTGTGACATTAATTAAGCTTTAAGTGTATGTATGTCTGGCGTAGCCCTAGAGGTATCTGGATACTTAAATTTGCTTAATTAATGTAAGAACACACGACAGAATTGGTAACTGACGTTAGTCTCGTGGAATTGCCCGGTACCAGTAACCCGACATTTCAATTTTAATCTAACAGAATATGGTAGGAATCCGATTCCTTAATGTGGCAACACAGTGAGGGAATTAGGAGATTGGTTCCCTCGCCTTATTTGCTTGGATAAAAATTGACGGGTTACTGGTTCCCTGTCGGTCACTGGTGCCACTACGTTATAGTACAAATCTTTGGAACTGAGCTAATAAATTTGATCTATTCAGACAAACATGACATGGCGCCCTTTTTTTCTATGGCGCCTCCCGCTTGCCATTTTCAACACGATACTGAAAATTAAATTAGACTACTAGAGTATCACCGCGCAACTTTTTTACCAACCTGGGATAAGTGGCGGCTACAGTAGCCAGCTCAAATAGAGACAGACACTAATGGACCCTCGGTTACCGTCTTTGAAGCTGCCTCCTTTACTAACTAAATCGATATAATCACTTATTTTAGGCCTTCCATTATCCATATACACACATTTTTCGTCCCGTCATACCGTCATAAAAATTATATGAAAAATGGTATCAGAATAGTATGGAAGGTAGAGGTATACAATCTCCATGTACTAAAAGGTGTCCGTCAAAAAACCTTATATAGGTGGCGCTATAATACCTATAATATAAAAAAAAAAAAACAAATCATAGACAACGCACTTCAGTTCGTCAACGACGCCTAGGTTCTTAGATACTCTAGCGCTACTCTGGAGAGATTTGGAACTATTATTTATAGCTGACAGCTGGACACTTTTGCAACAGGTCTGCCTATGGTAATTGTATTCCTTACCTCCACCTTCCATAAACCCTATTCCTAAAGAATAGAACAAACAAAAACGGATATTTTGTCTATTCCGTGTGATCGGAGACATTTCATACTTTACTTGCCCTATGTAATATACTATTTCCAATTATTCCCAGATGTCACCACCACGGTGTTCCCACTAGTAACGGCTGACAATTTTTAATAACTGATAGAACTCGCACTGAGCAAGCAGTTTGTCGAGTAACTTAAATATTGATTATGTATAAAAAAACCTTGGAAAAAAAACTCAATTAGGTAACAACTGGAAATAGTCCATTTTTAGGACCGAAAGATCACAATCCTGTAAAGAAACACCATTTTTTTTTCAAATGAACTAAGTATGGAAAACCTTTTTTTAAACATTTTTCATTTCATTATAAAGTATACTCTAGATTTTTACTCTCGCCGTCCTTTTTTAACCAATATGTTCGAAAAGGACGATGAGAGACCAACGGATTCCTCACTATATAAAAGTTTTACAACATTGCCATTTGAAATTAGTCGTTAAGCCAACGGTACATGGTATAAACAACTACGAGTATACCAAGAGCGCCAGGTGCTAAAATACTGCTCCAAGTTCAAGTGAAGCGTCTGGTTGACGTAACTGGTGACCGAAGCATCTGGTTGACGTAACTGGTGACCGAAGCGTCTGATTGACGTAACTGGTGACCGAAGCGTCTGGTTAACGTAACTGGTAGCTGAAGAGATGGCGGCTTCCTCGCACAACGTATCAGCATTGCGTGCGAGGCAATGCCGCCAGCTTCTTGTACAATGCCTTAAGGGCCTATTTTAGATTTAAGCTAGTTATTAAATTAGTTTAGTATTTGTACACTCTACTGTAATACTCCTGTATATATCTATTATGCAAATGAAGAATAACAATTTTATTAGCCCGGTTTTTCATATACAAGATCCGGTCATCCGGTATTAATGTAAAGATCTTAAGAAAAAAAATAGCATGTAATTTACCTAAAAAAAATTAATCAGTATTTTAACACCTTCACACTTACCCTGCAATTCAGTTGATTCGTTTATCTTTCCATACTGGACCTTATCACAATACTACAAGGTCTCTTTTTCTATGCAACAGTGTAAACCTATCTAACCACATTATGTATAGGTATGTGCAATGTTAAAACTAACGATATTGTTATATGTATGTACAATCAGCAACAAAAGTATCTATGCGGACAAAGTATTTAAAATTAAGACTTCGTTTAGATGAGCGTTTTCTAAAAAAATAATACTGAAAACCTGTTTCTTACCAATCCGGACTTTCTTGGTCTCATTTTATTCAGAATTGACAGCATTTTCCATCCTACCATTAAAGAAAAATGTCCTAAAATGTCCGTTCCCTAACGTCACGGTTTAGAAAAGAGAATTTGAAATAAACGCGTATTGTCAAAGTAAACTTTGTAGCCACGTAAATTTACTGCCATCTTTGGACACACGATTAAAACTTTTAGAACGCCATTTGACTTTGATCCTTATTCTTTGACTGATATGTGTTAAATTTGTTAAATATCAAAAAGTGGCGCCATAAAGGTTATGGCGCCATCGCTCGAAATGATGTCGCCATATCTTTGAACTTTGATCTATTAGATGGCGCCACTTTTGGACATTTAACAAATTTAACACATATCAGTGAAAGAATAAGGATCAAAGTCAAATGGCGTTCTAAAAGTTTTAATCATGTGTCGAAAGATGGCAGTAAATTTACGTGGCTACAAAGATTTCGAATTAGAACACGATATCGAATATTCCCTTCAACACATCCTCATTATTTCTGTAACACCCAGTACGTATATGCGTGACGTAGTTGAAACTAAAATTTCCATACACATTTTTGCTGCATTTTTTTCGCATCAGAATTGAATATGAAAGTGATTGTGAGTTGAAAGAACCCAAAAATATAAGGATCTGTGAGAATCAGGTTTTCATTTATTATTATTTTATTTTGCACCAATTATAAGCACTTTGCCTGCGAAGTTATTTTTGCTGTTCGTATGTGGATATTTCTATTTGGTTATGATTTACAAACATTTGACAAGTGTTTTATTTGACAACATGCAACTTTCGCACACTGTAAACTTTTTACATTTTTTGTCGTATATAATATCATAAAAAATTGCAAAAAAACAGTCGCCAAATAAATAGCAGGTCAGCCGACAGCCGCGGCCCGTCACCTGTCGGCCGCGGTGAGGTGGTTGGGGGCGTCGGCGAACGCGAACTTCAGGCGGTAGGCCTCCGCCACCAGCACGCTGATGTTGGAGTCCGACCAGTTCTGCGTGGGCACGTTCTGCAGGAGGATCATGAGGCCTTGGAAGTCCCGCTCGAGCATCAGGCGCTCGCGCCAGTGGAGGAGAAAAGCTAGAAGTGAAAAAAGATGTGTGTACTTTCCTCTACACCGTAGGTCCAACGCCGAACAACAAAGACCTACGCACATATAAAGTTCAATTTTAGTTTTGATACTTCGGTGACGTGGCGTCCGAGTGACAGCTTTTGTGTGACACGGCGCCGAAAAGCTATAGGGAGCGTGCATGAACTGTAGGAGGCAGCACAGGAGCCGTCAGATTTTTGGCGCGAGGCGTAAATGTGATGTTTATTGTTCCGATGTAGGTGCAATAAAGCATTTTATTATTATTATTATTATATATATATACATATATTTATGACCTTGACTACAAAAACCAGACGCTTTTAGAAAACTATGATGATTTTAACTAGTCCACAGTGGCAATAGAGCTAGAAGGTAGCTAAGACGATTTACTCAGACAAGCTAAAGCCAAGTACATGTCCCACAGCCGAATGGTGCAGGGGAGACGTATCTTATACCTTTAAACGAGCAATTCTTGTATATATATATGTATATAATATATATTTCTGTGATCTCGGAAACGGATCTAACGATTTCGCTGAAATTTGGTATATGGGGGTTTTTGGGGGTATACAATCTATCTAGATTAGTCTTATGTTTGGGAAAACGCGAGTTTTCGAGTTTTCATGCGTTTTTCTTTCGAAGCAGAATATGGTCGCTAATTTCGTGTTGCCGGCCACTGTCCGTCTGGTCCAGCGGGTTAAAACGCGGACTGCTAAACGAGTGTTACGGGTTCGAATCTGGCCCGGTAGCTAACTTTTGTTTTTTTTTATATGTTCAATTTTATATATAATTTTTTTAATTTTTATTGTTTTAGACAAGTTTAATTTAATAAAAAATGTAGTTAAGAGTCCTTATTCCTACAGACGAGCGTATTTTGTAAAATGCTTCCTTTTTCATTCAAGATTACGACGTAACTATTAGTATTTATTCAAAAACTTCAAACTTCAAAAATTCAAAAACAAAAAACAAAAACGTACTTAAATAATCGTTTCCTAAACTAGCGGCTCCAACAGTTCAAATTTCCTTTTTTTCTTTTAAACCTCTTTTTTAATGAGTTTTTTTTGGGAGTTTTTCCAAATTTTGCAGTGAGATGTGGCGTTTCGGTTCTCAATTTTGCTGTAAACAAGAATCATTTGGTACATAAATGACTACAATTTGATTCAACATATCTCGTACAAGGGGCTGGAATGATTAACAATCGAAGATTCATTTGAAAAATCTGATAAAATACCTTCCGAGTTTTCTGCATTTTTTTGGCGAAAACAGGGTTTTATTATATTTTTTTTCCGCAAATTGTACGCATATTTTGCTTTAAAAATAATATTATAGCAAACTGTAACTTTATGTTAAACTAAAAAAAAAATCATAATTATGGGACCTACATTGCCGTAAATTTATATTTTTTTAAAACACGTATAAATCACGCAGCAGCGACGCCCCGCTCTCAGTCCGCGCGGAGCGCGCTTAGAGGACGGACCTGTGCTCGATTGTCAGGCATTCGTTGCGATCGTAATCAGCTACGGAGTTCCGAGAAGTGCTATATACTGCGATTAGAAAATCTTAATAAAAGTTCATTTTTTACACTATGCTTAACAGACTCTCGCTTATTGATGGATTTTCAGTGGTCCTTTTTTTTATACTACGTCGGTGGCAAACAAGCTTACGGCCCGCCTGATGGTAAGCAGTATCCGTAGCCTATGTACGCCTGCAACTCCAGAGGAGTTACATGCGCGTTGCCGAGTCTAACCCCCTCCCGCCCCTCGTTGAGCTCTGGCAACCTTACTCACCGGCAGGAACACAACACTATGAGTAGGGTCTAGTGTTATTTGGCTGCGATTTTCTGAAAAACGCATTTTTACTTGAAATTACGTTAGGGTTTGCATTTGCATTATTATTTTTGACCCGGATGAAGTCCAAGTTCTCATGATGGAGTCAGGAGTTGGTCACCAGAACTCCTAATCTACTCATTATAATCCCATCGTGTTTGGGCTCAAAAGATTTGCCCTGACGAACACCATCGATCTAGATGAGGCCCAGGGTCTCATGATGGAGTCAGGAGTTGGTCACCAGAACTCCTAATCTACTCATCATAACTCCATCGTGTTTGGGCTCAATAGATTTGCCCTGACGAACACCATCGACCTAGATGAGGTCCAGGGTCTCATGATGGAGTCAGGAGTTGGTCACCAGAACTCCTAATCTACTGATCATAACTCCATCGTGTTTGGGCTCAATAGATTTGCCCTGATGAACACCATCGATCTAGATGAGGTCCAGGGTCTCATGATGGAGTCAGGAGTTGGTCACCAGAACTTCTAAACTACTCATCATAACCTCATCGTGTTTGGGCTCAATAGATTTGCCCTGACGAGCATCATCAATCTAGATAAAGTCCAGGGTCTCATGATGGAGTCAGGAGTTGGTCACTAGAACTCCTAATCTACTCATTATAATTCCAACGTGTTTGGGCTCATGAGATTTGCCATGACGAGCACCATCGACCTAGATGAGGTCCAGGGTCTCATGATGGAGTCAGGAGTTGGTCACCAGAACTCCTAATCTACTCATCATAACTCCACCGTGTTTGGGCTCAATAGAGTTGCCCTGACGAGCACCATCAATCTAGATCAGGTCCAGGGTCTCATGATGGACTCAGGAGTTGGTCACCAGAACTCCTAGTCTATTCATCATAACTCCATCGTGTTTGGGCTCAAAAGATTTGCCCTGACGAGTACCATCGATCTAGATTTAGTCGAGGGTCTCATGATGGACTCAGGAGTTGGTCACCAGAACTCCTAATCTATTCATCATAATGGTAATTTGATGGTGCTTGTCGGGGTAAATCTATTGAGCCCAAACACGATGGAGTTATGATAAATAGATTACGAGTTCTGGTGACCAACTCCTGACTCCATCATGAGACCCTGGACTTCATCTAGATCGATGGTACTCGTCAGGGCAAATCTTTTGAGCCCAAACACGATGGAATTATAATGAGTAGATTAGGAGTTCTAGTGACCAACTCCTGACTCCATCATGAGACCCTGAACATCATCTAGATTGATGGTGCTCGTGAGGGCAAATATATTGAGCCCAAACACGATGGAATTATAATGAGTAGATTAGGAGTTCTGGTGACCAACTCCTGACTCCATCATGAGACCCTGGACTTCATCTAGATCGATGGTACTCGTCAGGGCAAATCTTTTGAGCCCAAACACGATGGAATTATAATGAGTAGATTAGGAGTTCTAGTGACCTACTCCTGACTCCATCATGAGACCCTGGACTTCATCTAGATTGATGGTGCTCATCAGGGTAAATCTATTGAGCCCAAACTCGATGGAGTTATGATGAGTAGATTAGGAGTTCTGGGGAGTTCTGGTGACCAACTCCTGACTCCGTCATGAGACCCTGGACCTCATCTAGATCGATGGTGTTCGTCAGGGCAAATCTTTTGAGCCCAAGCACGATGGAATTATAATGAGTAGATTAGGAGTTCTGGTGACCAACTCCTGACTCCATCATAGGAACCTGGATGGACTTCATTCGGGTCATAAATAATAATACAAACCCTAACGTGATTTCAAATAACACTGAAACTCTATAGCACTAATGTGCGCAAACGATTGGCATCTTGACTAGGCAGCATGGGTGCGTAGCCACCATGCCAATCGATACGACAACGTAACACTATCTGTCTCTCTCTCGTACTAATATGCACAAACGATTGGCATCTTGGCTGGGCAGCATGGGTGCGTAGCCAACATGCCAAACGTTTACGATACGACAAGGAAACACTATCTGTCTCTCTATCGCACTAATATGCGCAATCGATTGGCTTCTTGGCTAGGTATCATGGGTGCGTAGCCAACATGCCAATCGTTTACGATACGACAACGAAACACTACTGTCTCTCTATCGCACTAATATACGCAAACGATTGGTATTTTGGCTAGGCACCAAGCAAGTGTGTGGCCAACATGCCAATCGTTTACGATACGACAACGAAACACTATCTGTCTCTCTATCGCACTAATATACTTTATTTATACCTGCAGACATTTACTAACTTTTTCATTTTCCATTGGTGTGAAAGAGACAGAATAAAGAGCAAGGAGGGTTATAGGTTATAGTATAGTACACTCTGTAGTCTGTACACTTAGTAGTAGTGTACATAAAAAAAACTACTGTGCATATAAAATAAAATAAAGAGTGCCCATATGATATCATATAACACTAAAATTAATGTTTCTTGAAATTATATTGAAAACTATCAAGATTATTCTAGTCTGCATTGAAACGCGCGTCGCGTTGCCGGCGCTCGCGTACCGAGCGCCAACGCCATCTATCGAGCGTTATTTCGTGAAATCGGAGAACGCTCCAAGGATTAAGGGCTCTTAAGATTATCACCTATAGACCACCATATTACAATAAATAGTTATAATAGAGCAAAGCTCGGTCGCCCAGGTACTTTCTCTAATGAGGAGGTTGGAGATTGTCTGATGTGGACCTATCTGAACACACGTACAGCTGGAAGGTAGCAAAGCCATCTGACGAACATTGATTTTCTATCAAATAACAGTAACACTAAGACTTTAAAAAACATTTTAAAACAGTTTGGTTTGATGCAACTAATTGACTCGCCAACTAGAATAACGCACTTAACGAAAACCTGTTTAGATCACATATACACCAATTTAACTAAATCTGAAATAAATCATGTATTATGCACTAATTTAAACGTATCTGATCATCTAAGTGTAGCCGTAGTATGCAGTACAAAACACCGCAACGAAAAGAACACTTGTGTTATTAAACGATTGTTCACAAAAACTAATATAAGTAATTTTACTCTTAGTCTTGATTTTTATGATTGGACCGAAATGTTAGCTAAATACGCTTCTCCTACACAACAAATCGAGTCGGTCTTAAATGTAATTAAACATTATTTTGACATCTATTTTCCGTTAAAGAAATGCCCTATAAAAAAACATGTAAATGAGTGGGTCAATGAACATATACGTCAATTGCGCTATCAAGTTCGTAAATCAAAATGTACGCTATCGCAGAGCCCGGCTGACACTGAGTTATTTTCGAAATTACTACATCTTGAGGCACGATATTCGTCCGCATAAAAAATACTAGATATGAATTTCATAAATAACATTATTTCTAATGCTGATGACGTGCGTCGTTGTGTTTGGCGTGTCGTTGCGTTGGAGACCTGCAAAAACTACAACGCGGGGAGCACCGCGCTGGACGTACTCGTGAGCCGGTCGCTTGGAGACTGCGCCGCCGCGCGCGCCGCCGCTGCGGCCGATCAGCTGAACCACTATTACGTAACGGCCAACGATACCAGTGCCGGGACCAAGTGTGAATGATGCACTCGCCTATTTAGAAACAATATCTCTCGGGTAAGTCGCCCATATTCATGTAACCCTTTCACACTGGCCGAAATTTTGGACACCATAAGGTCTATAAAATTAAAAGAATCGAAAGATATAAATGATATGTCCACTCACATTCTTAACTATTTACACCAATCCTGGTGTCTTTATGCTAAGCCTGTTTAACGATTGTATTAAATCTGGAACCTATCCGAAACTCTCTAAAAAATATAAGGGTTCAGCCAATTTATAAGGGTAAAGGTGAGATGCATCTTGCAAAATTTTATAGACCTATATCCTTAATACCGATCGTCTCTAAAGTTTGTCGAGCGCCTGCTGAGTACGAGGATAATAGATCACCTCACTACAAATAACATCCTTAACAAACAGCAATATGCCTACCAAGCCGGGCGCCCTCCACGGTGCATGCCGCGCGTGGACGTCATCGCGCGCGTCATGACCCCACCTCGAGCGAGGGCGAAAAGTTTAGTCAGCTATATTTTGTGACTTTGTCGCGCGCATTCGAAATGGTCGACTACGAACTACTTCTCAAAAAGATGGCGCGCTACGGTATGGATGGCAGCTTTCTCGATGCGGTCGCATCATTTTTATGTAACCGAAAGCAATGCACATACGTGTTTAACACTAGGTCTAAAATTGAATCACTACCCGGCTGCGCCGTGCCCCAGGGTCGACAATGGGAAATTACCTATTTTTACTACTTGTGAATGACATTACGGCAGCTTGCCCTGACCCTGAATATGTAATGTTCGCTGATGACACTTGTATTATAGTTAACGCCGACAGTGTACCTAATTTAAAGCAAAAACTAAATCAGGCAGTTGAAAAAATATCAGCATGGTTTCAGGCTAATGGCATGCTTCTCAACGTCGAAAAAACGAACCTGATCCACTTTCAGCTTTGCAATAGAAAAAACGATAAACTTAACATTTTATCTAACAACGTACTTTTTACCGCAAGTGGATCAAGTAAAATATCTTGGATTTAAAATCGACTCGGGTCTCACGTGGTCGCCTCATATAGATGCCACCCCTGCGCCAAACTGAGCTCTGCGTGCTATGCGCTGTCGAGGCTTGCTCCAACCCTGTCCCTAGATAACATAAAAAAGGCATATTACGGGTACTTCCATTCCATCCTAATCTATGGTGTTGACCTTTGGGCGACGGCGGCTGACCGCGACAAGGTTCTAAAAGCTCAAAAACGGGCTATTCGAATAATGGCTAAAAAACCTCACGATCATCCAGCACCAGAATCTTTTTAAAGAACTAAAAATACTTACCCTACCCCAGCGTTTTACATTCTTGAAGCCGCCTGCACGTTAGGCAGAGCCTTGCGTCGCACTATCCGACTCGCGCGCAGCACCACGCCCCTGGCCGGACCACGCTGTGGCCAGCACCTGCTAGTCGTACCATCTCGGAGACCTCGCTAGGGCTCGGAAATCACTTAGTGTCTTGGGGCCCAAGATTTACAACTCTCTTCCAGCTGATATAAAGAATCACGATCTGACGCAATTTTCAAAAATAAACTGAAAAATATTTTGTTACTCATGGCTTGTTACACCATTGAAGAATTTTTTTGAGAAAATTAAATCACTCAATGAACTAGGTATTATCATGACCCACTCACATAAATAACTGCCTATTGCATAATAATTGTACCTATTTGGTCATTTGAACCATTATTTTAATGAATTATTAATTATTTTTAGTTTTTTTTTTCCGATTTATACCTAGGTTAAGAAAAAATGACATGTAAAATGTTGAATTTTACCAATAAATTTCTGATTCTGATTCTGATTCTGACTCAGCCAAGTAAGTGTCCCACATCCGAATGGTGCAGGGGAGCGGGATCTCCCTGGTGAGGAGGTTGATCATCCAGCGGAAGGAAAACTTAGAGCTTAGGAGTGAGGTAGTTATGGGGCCTACCTGCACAGACATACAGCTGGAAGGTAGCACAGCCGTCTGACTCAGCCAAGTAAGTATCCCACCGCCTAATGGTGCAGGAGAGCGGGATCTCCTTGGTGAGGAGGTTAGTTCATCCAGCGGAAGGAAAACTTAGAGCTTAGGAGAGAGGTAGTTATGGGGGCTACCTGCACAGACATACAGCTGGAAGCTAGCACAGCCGTCTGACACTCAGCCAAAAGTATCCCACAGCCTAATGGTGAAGGAGAGCGGGATCTCCCTGGTGAGGAGGTTGTTCATTCCAGCGGAAAGAGAACTTAGAGCGTCAGAGAGAGGTAGTTATGGGGGCCTACTTGCACAGACATACAGCTGCAAGGTAGCAAAGCCATCTGACTCAGCCAAGTAAGTATCCCACAGCCGTTCGCAGGGGAGTGGGATCTCCCTGCTGAGGATGTAGTTCATCCAGTAGAAGAAGAACTTACGAGCTTTTGGAGAGAGGTAGTTATGGGAACCTACCTACACAGACATAAAGTTGGAAGGTAGCAAAGCCGTCTGAATCAGCCAAGTAAGTGTCCCACAGCCGAATAGTGCAGGGGAGCGGGATCTCCCTGATGAGGAGGTTGATCATCCAGCGGAAGGAGAACTTAGAGCTTAGGAGAGACGTAATTATGGGGCATACCTGCACAGACATAAAGCTGGAAAGTAGCAAAGCCGTCTGACTCAGCCAAGTAAGTATCCCAAAGCCTGATGGTGCAGGGGAGCGGGATCTCCCTGGTGAGGAGGGTTGTTCATCCAGCGGAAGGAGAACTGCAGGTAGTCGACGCCGTGGTTCTGGAGGGTGCGTGTGGAGGGGCAGGTCGATGCGGGGCGGATCAGGTCTTTCAGCTTGGTTCACCTGGAAACAATTAAATATTTGTAAGACTTATTTTGTAACTGAAAAACTTTTCAATATGAACAAAATTATTTAATTTTATTTGATGACCAGACCTAAATCCACAATGCAGGTTTCACCATACTCTTATTTGTCAATATTTCATATTTTCCAAAAAATCGTATGTTTTTACAGATAAAATTTTCTGCTCATCTATTTGAAGGTTAGCTGGAAGAGATCCCTTTTAGGGATAACTTTGCCTTTGTACTTCCATCGACACATGTGCGAATAGGTAATCTGCAACTCGTCTCTAATTTCTTATTTTTTCGCACTTGTATCGTAGCGGCGGAAAGCGGTAGGCGGTGGCTTCTCTTACGACTTTCAATCCGGAGGTCGCGGGTTTAAATCCTGGCTCGTACCAATGAGGTTTTCGGAACGTATGTACGGAATATCATTTGATATTCACCACTAGCTTTTCGATGAATGAAAACATCGTGAGGAAACTGCATACATCTCAGAAGAAATTCAAAGATCCCCAACCCGCATTGGGCCAGCGTTGGGACTATAGCCCAAGCACTCTCGCGCATGGGAGGAGGCCTGTGCCCAGCAGTGGGACGTATATAGTCTGAATTTTGATTAGTATGTATCGTAATGTACTATTATATGTGTTCTATTTTCGGAGCTGACAAATAAGGGTTGAAATGACTATATTACATACCTTATACTGAATGCCAAGCTGCGCAAATATATAATTATCCTGTATACTATCCAGAAACTTAGACAGGCACCAAAACGAATCAGCTTCAATAACATCCCGCTGAGCCTCCTCCAGCTTGTCCAGAGGATAGTTATCCAGTTCTTCGCAGGTATGGCCTCCTGAAGGAACACCATGAAGAAGGGCGTCACGAGGTCGTTGATGCCCTGCACGTAGCCGGAGGCGGGGTGCCGGATCGCCCAGATGTAGAGGATGCGTTCAAACATCACCTGGAAATAGAGTTTATGTTTTATTAATTTTCTTAGTCTAGTCATAAATAGGGCTATTAGAATTTATTTAAATAGCTGTTCACGTCCCGCCTAAACCGTTTATATTATTTCGTTCATTAAAAACCGGTTGATTAATTGAACTGTAATCTAAAAACTTCGTTGTCTCTCCTTACCGGGAACGAATTTTTTTAGTTCGCGGAGAACGATATAATACCGTCTACTGTCGGCTCTCGGAGACGCTCGGTTAAACGTCATAGACGAAAGATATAGTAATACTTACTCGTTCTATCTTGCTTCGCTATCTTCTTTTAATGTTGGAAATAAAAACAGAGCGTAACACGTAGTATTACTTAACATATCTCTCTACATGGCGGCCCTGCCAAAGTCACCTTTCAAGAAAACTTTTAAATATAATTGGACTTACCTGAACCGTGTGCTGTTGAAAAAGTGCAACAGAGGGCTCATCCGTGGTATACAGAGATGTGACTTATTTGAAATACTTGTATTTAAAATGCAAATACAAAATGCAAAATACCTATTTTGTATTTTGTATTTAAATACCTTTTAAAGAAAACTATTTTGTATTTTATTTCAAATAGTTTTTGGGACCCATTTTCTATTTTCAAAATACAAAATACTTTTTATTAGGTAATGTAAGTAGGATTTACAATCTCTTCTGACGTTACAATCCTTGCAAATCTCTCATTCTTTTATGGCGACCGGTCTGGCCTAGTGGGTAGTGACCTTGCCTATGAAGCCGATGGTCCCGGATTCAAATTCTGGTAAGGGCATTTGTGTGATGAACACAGATATTTTGTTCCTGAGTCATGGATGTTTTCTATGTTTTTTTTAGTGTATTTATTCACTATGAATTTTTGAAACAGGGTTTAACACAATAAGCCCACTATTGAAAACCTCTAGGGTTTATGTAATAGTTGGCGAGATCGCGCGGACCGATCCGCGTTTGCTTATATTACATTACGATACAAGTGCGAAAAATAGGAAATTCGAAACGAGTGGCGATAACTTAAAACACGACCGAAGGGAGTGTTATAATCGACACGAGTTGCGAATTACCTATTTGCACATGTATCGTACAACGTTTTACAATACATGTGGCCCTTTAAATGTTCGATACACTAACGTAATATGCTAATTTCGCACTAGTGCGGTAGAGTAGCACCATATGTGCTGTAAATACTATTATTACATTTATTACATACTTAGTTATGTTTTCCTGTTGAAGCTGCTTATTGTTATCTATCGTTTAAATATCGACCTTATGTATATGTATTTAAGTATTTATAAATATTTATATATTTCATTGTCTAGTACCCACAACACAAGCCTTAATGAGCTTATTACTGTGGGACTTAGTCAATTTGTGTAATAATGTCCTTTAATATTTATTTATTATTTTAACATGGAACTGAGTGAATCTGTTTAGTAACGCCGCAAATGACCACAAACGTAGCGAGAGATTAAAATGTGGAATCTTAAGCGTTGCAAGGGTTTCAAGGCACGAGAGGTAAACAAACTTTTCTGCCCTGGTGAAACACAAACGAGACGTTTTCACCAACCAACTAGAGGTATATACTAGCTGTAAAACATTACAAATATAAATTAATGCTTTTAATAATTGACGCTTTAAAAACCATCACTTAAAAGTCCATTCAACGGTAAACATGAGGAGACACAAAATTTGCACTCTAGAGGACTGATATACACAATATTTTTTAAAGAATAAAGAAAGCCTTTCCAACATGTAAATTCCGAGCAATACTAACTTTTTAATTCAGACTAGGTATTCATTATTTAAGAGTACCTTTTTATCGCAAAGTATTTGTATTTTAAAAAAGCATTTTGAAAATACCTATTTTTTGTATTTAGTATTTTAAATACAAATTTGAAAACTATTTTGTATTTTGCATTTGAAATAGTATATAAAGGAAGTATCTGTATTTTGTATTTAAATACTTTTTATAAACTATTTTTCACATCTCTGGTGGTATATCATATGGGCCTGCAAGTATCGTTGTCTTACATGGCGGCCCTGCCAATGCCACTCGGTTTTAGAACATTCTAGAAATGGACTTACCTGAACTGTGTGTTGTTGAAAGAGTGCGACCAATGGACTCATCCGTGGTATATCGATGTGTATCTGCCTGTAAGTATCGTCGTCTCTCTCTGCATCGTAGTACTGTCTCACTAGATGCTTGTAGTCCGCTCGCTTGCGCTCTAGAGTCTCAGTGCGACGCTCGGTGTTGGCGGGAAGGTAGCCGGCTAACAAGCGCCATGTGTTTGCACGAGCCTGAAGAGAGGGAAAAGAATATAATTTGGTGTATTTTAATTGCATTATAATGTCAAGTCTTACAATTTAGAAAGAGACAAATGGAACGAACGCAAGTGGGAAAAAACGAGATGATTCCCAAAATTGATTAAGGCCCAACTATTTCGTATATATACGACTGGTTGCGATGCACTTTGCGTTGCCTCTCCGCGGACAAGGTGCCCATACCCATGCAGTTGTCTTGCTATTTTTTTATATCACTTCGGTGGCAAACAAGCATACGGCAAGCAGTCACCGTAGCCTATGGACGCCTGCAATACCAGAAATGTAACATGCACGTTGCCGGCTCTTTGAAAACCTATACAATCTTTTTTGAAGAATCCCACACTGTAGCTCCTCGCAAAACCTCGGCAGGGAGCTCATTCCACAGCCGAAGCGTCCGCGGGAGGAAATTCCTCTCAAACCGTATTGTGCACGCGATCATATAGATTCTAGGCTAGTGTGTAACGATGAACACTATATATATATATATATATATATATATATATATATATATATCCATAACTCAAGACCAAAATATTTGTAATAAACACACAAATAATTTTTTCTAAGTATTTGAACCTGGGATGAGTTTGCTAGGCAGGATTACTACTAACAAGGCTAGAAGGCAGTTAAAAATATTCAGTACATTCATATTTATTAGAAACTTAACTATGTTGCAAGTAAGAAATAATAACAATATGTTCTTACATATGATTATTTGTGAAACGAATAATAACCTTAAAAAAAATAGTTTATTTACCAAAAATTTTACAAGATTTCCTTAACCTATGACTGCCACACTAGGCTATGCCTGTGTTGTGGATGTGGAGTCAGATTGGAAACAATACTAATTTGAATTACATCCTACGCTGAAGTTTTGGTTTTATAATAGGTTACTAATAGTAAAACATTTTTGATACTAATAACAGGCTTAAACTAAATAGGAACGATCACAATTTAGGTAGAGTAAAATTGTGGTGTGTTTGTGGTGTGTGTGTGTTTAAGTGTGTAATATTACTAAGCGAAATTGAAGGCAAACTTTACCGCTAACAAAGCCTACCGAGAAGTTAAACCATTGATTTTACCAATCATTAACCTTCATTAGTTGTTCTGTTTCATTATAACTAAGATGTTTTAACCAAGACATAACTGTTGTTTTAGCTTCACCTGCATTATAGTTCTTAATATCGCAGTATTTAAACGAATATACCTTAAACGAATATAAACGATTTCGCGCTAATTTCACGCCGCTTCGGGCTTCAATCGTGTTAGATTTACGACGTCGAACTATACCGTGGAGATTTCTGATAAGACAACCGGAAAATTGAAAGATGGTGCTATGCTATTGTAATTCAATTTTTTTTAGTCAAGAGAATATCTCGCTAAGACACAAACCATGAAAATATCATTAAGAAAATTTACTTGACTAAGAGTTTTTTTCCCTGGTTGAGTATGAGAAAAGACAGACTGACAAATACCTAGAACATGTTTTAGTGCATAGCCACTTTTACAAGTCCTCTATTAATGCTTGTAAAAATGGATTACAAAGTGCCGTAATGATACCATATTAATTTTATATTATTTATATTATTGGACCCGGGTACGTCCTTAAACTGCGTCCACAAGAGAGGTATGGGCATTGTGAATGTCATCTCGCTCTGTGTGGTAGGGCACAGCACAGCGGATGTCATTCCAGATCTAGAGCAGACCTTACAGAAAATCGCAGCCAAATAACACTAGACCCTACTCATAGTGTTGTGTTCCTGCCGGTGAGTAAGGTTGCCAGAGCTCAACGAGGGGTGGGAGGGGGTTAGGGTCGGCAACGCGCATGTAACTCCTCTGGAGTTGCAGACGTACTTAGGCTACGGATACTGCTTACCATCAGGCGGGCCGTATGCTTGTTTGCCATCAACATAGTATATAAAAAAAAAAGTTATAAGCATTAGTAGTACTATCTATTTCTGCGGAAATAAGAGCATTCAAAGCATTCTGTCATTTCGCCTTCTCATCCATACTTCTTCCCCTTGGGGTGTATTTTTAATTCAAATAAAAGTATTTATTATGTAAAACGATTTAGGGGGGGAGGGAGTCAAATGACTGTCTTATTTTTTCTTATCGGTTTTCAAAACCCTTACGTAAGATCACAATAGTTATTTGTGCAACAAGAGAGGAAAGTTGGTTTTTCTTGCCAGTTTGATTTCGAGTCCTGAGTAAGCAAAAGGTTCTATCTTGAGCGTAAGGAGGGACTTAAAAATACGAGATGTAAAATAACTTTGCTCTCGTGTGACACATACAACTTTTCACCTCAGTAGTAAGAACATATTAAAGGTTAAAAAAATTCAACATCAAGTAAAGTTAACCACATTTATTAAATTCATGAATGAAAGGCATGATCATTATGACAAAAGCTTGTCTTACTCCCTGGAGTGAGGAAAGTCGCACTTTCGTCACTCCCCGGAATGACGAAAGTAGGCTTGTTCAAGCTGCTGAGATGAAAAGATTTTTTTTTAATTTCGATGAAATTATGACATTTAAAATAATATTTCCACACTCTTTGCTGTCAAACACGGTGCAGTGTACCCCTTGTAGCTACAATAAACGTTCCAATAATGTTTTTTTTTAAATGAACACTATAAACACACCAAACGTGAATTCAATTTTCCTTTAGACTCTTACGTAATATAGGGGGAAAGGGGGAAGCCCATTCTCAATTTTTCTCACATAGGGATGAGAGGAGATCAAAAACCGGTAAAAATCGACTTACGTAATATATGAATGGCCCCTTTGCCTTTCTCCAAATTTTATCAAATTAGTTCAGTAGTTTAGCAGTGAAATGGTAAACAGACAGACAGAATAAGCGTGGCAAAATTAAAAGAAGCACGTATGTATTTCTATACAAGATAACTATACCTAACCTAATACATCCAATAATAACCAATTGTCAAGGTTAAATATAGTATACTTTATAATTATGGTAATGTCATTTCTGTTAAAAACATACTCATATCATATTGTTCATATTTCATACAGCTGTGTACTTAGCAAACAAGCATCTTCATTTATGTACCTTGAAGTGACAACAAGTGGTTTATCATATCAATTACAAGTTCGATTACGCAAACTACTCCACCCCACTCATTAATAATTAATCATAATTAATACAATGACTGGACAAATGCTAAGGTGTATTTGTGTACTTCAGGGGCCAATTTCTCAAAGTATTTAGACTAATATTAATAGTCCACGAACTGTCAAATCGTATAGGTTACATTTTTTTTAGATTTATTTTTTGCTGTGGCACCCAAAAGCTGTTTATTTGCTTTACTTGTTTCTTCACTGATGTGTTGTTAAATGTATTGGGTGCCCGCTTGGCAGTCGGCACAGGCCTCCTCCAGCCTTCTCCATTCGTTCCTGTCTCTGGCAACCCTGCTCCATGTGGCACCAGCAACAGGCCTGATGTCGTCATCCCATCGTTTGAAATGCCTTTCTCTTTTTCTTTTAAAGCCTCTTGGGAACCACTAGATCACCTTTTTGTTGTTTGAGAAAAATGGGTTACCATGACAACACACAAATATTATTAGACTATTATGGTTGAAATGGGCCCCAGATTCTATGATTAAATAGAATTTTTTTGGTCGATCCAGTTTTTGGCTTTTTTTGACGCCAATAACATATATGGCCCCCAGAATGTTGGGTAGTTACAAATGTCACCAATAACTACCCGACATTCTAAAGTATGTAGATTTACTCAAGTACGCATTATAGTTTGTGTCATCCACGATGACGCACAGATTTGTCAAAACTAACCTTTAATAACATGACATTACAAGTCAAGGCACATGTCTTCGGGAATGGCACAATCAATACGTTATTTAATTTAAAATACCAATAAAATAAATAAATATTATAGGGTAATTCTTACACAAACTGACTAAGTCCCAGTCAACAATATATATAATATACAAATACTTAAATACATAGAAAATATCCATGACTCAGGAACAAATATCTGCACACATCACGCAAATAAATGCCCTTACCGGGATTCGAACCCAGGACCATTAGGCAGGCTCACTACCCACTAGACCCCACTGGTCATCAAATCAATTCATGAAGGCTTATCATAATGATATTAGATGATCTTGGAAGGCAGTTTTAAAGCAATTACACTAATAACAATTAGCCAAAATGAGTTTTAAAATAGTATTAGGCTTCTGATATTCTGATAGCATTTGTACTGTTATCACAGTTATAATTAAATAAACATTATGGAAGAATCTTATACAAAACAACCTAATGCCACAGTAAGCACACATGCTTGTGCTGTGAGTAGATAGATAGATACACAACCACATATAAAAGCGTACATAAAAAACATCCATCACTCGGGAACAAATATTCATGCTCATTTCTTAGAGTAAAACCCTTTAACCATTAACTAATAGGCTGGTCCAGACAAGGCGAGCATATGTGCGAGGAAATTGCCTCGCGCGTGTGCTCGCTCTGTTTGGACCCGCATACTGACCTGTTTTTATGGTAACTGATTATGAAGTTAATAAAACATCATAACAACTTTGAGGATGTAGTCAGACCAAGCTAAGTTGGCAACAATTTTGATAGCCCAGCCTATGCAAGTAAACGTCATAATTTCATAGAAGAATGACATTTAAAATCACTTGCACTGTCTTATCTTGACTTATCTTGATCTGACTCTAACACATTCCTACGTCAAGGGGTTAAGAAAATCCTCAAAAATATTCTGTCTTGGTGAAAGGATCTTATTGGAATGACAAAGATATTTTGTGTTTTAGAATAGAACATAGGGAATTACTTAAAAACTGTTAAATCTGTAACCTACTTGTTGAGACTTAAGCAGTCATGTCATTCAGAATCTAGGAATTCACTTTGTTTTGACTTGAATTAGCCAGCTCAATATTAGCCAGAAACAACATGATTAACTTCGTTTAAAAAACCAAACATATCAGCTCTTATAGCATGCCTTTCAATAATTTGTCTATATTATGTGTCACACTTACCTTTACTGGAATCCCAGACCAGCTGAGCTGCTTCAGCTCATCTAAGTTAATAACGGCACTATCATGCAGCTGCTGAAACCTTTCCAGCTTAGATTCACTGCTCTCCTCTCGTGATGTGAGCGCCGAGAGCCGCACCGCCCGCGGCCGCCCAGGGTAATGGCGGAGCGGCCCCGCACTTCCCCCAGGCCCGCTCCTCCGCCCATCAGTCCTCCTCACTGGCACCGCATCCTCTTTTTTCTCCTGCTTGTCACTTTCTACCTCAGTCTTCACTGTCTTTACATTCTTAGTACTATTTCTATGCGAATTTATAACGTTTAAAGCAGCGGTTTGCGATATGGCTTTAGATATCTTCGTCTCCGCGATCCCTGATATGATCTCGTCGTCCCCCAGGTCCCAGGCGTCGTTCACCGACGCCTGGAACTGCTGGTAAGAAGACCCAGACATAACCTCCACTCCCCGCTGGGGCCTGCCCGGTACGCGCTGTGGGATCTTCCAAAACGTGTCAGGTAGCCCGTTTTTGTCATGTTCGGGTTGGTGACTTTCCATAATAATATACAGCAAGGAACATTCTAAATAACTTTGTTAAACAACAAAATAGTAGAAGGAAAATGTTTTTGATATGACATGACACTTGGGCATAGACAACATAACTCTTGGTTACGTACCCCATGGGTCGGTTTTCTTTGCGCAGTTTTTGCAAATTTTGCAGATTACTAAAAAGCAAGAAAAATTAATGTAAAAAGGAAAAATAAAAAAAGGTCATGTATTTATTGGACTTTTTTGAGTAAGACAGACGTTATTTGTCAAATTATTTCAGTCTTGGATGGGTAATCCGGTTGTTTTTGTAAATATTGTAACAAAATGTTTATTTATTAATCATTTAGCAATAAAACTACAAAATTTATTAATATAATTATCTCAAAATTACATGATTAGTAAGTGATCAAATTTCTTTAGAAAAACATTTTTTCGTTCACTAACCACTGTTTCTAGGTGGCTTTGTTAGATCAATATCAAAAACTGGAATCTTTCAACGAAATTCATTCGAAAATTTACGAAAGATGGCTAGCCCGAGCCCAGAAGGCGATGCTACGTCAATGTTTATGGCTCGAAGAGAAAAGCAGGGTAGTCCTTTACTATCAGATGAAAATACGAGGAGAAAAACTAAAGAGCAACCTCCTGTAGAAATCATAACAGTGAAAGACTTCTTCGACTTTATGAAGACAGCGTATCAAGTTTACGAGCATTTAGAAGGTGATGAGGATGAAGGAGCGAAGATCAACTGGGAGGAATTAACGAAATTAACGGTTATTAACCACGTTATCGAACAGCAGGAACGAGACTTGTTGTACCAAACTGCTTTTGCGGAACCCAAGCCCATCACTAGCAAGAGCGACTCAACCTTGGAAAAGAAGAAAAGTGAAAATAAAAGTATCGAGAAACGTATGAGTTGCAGTGAAATTGAGCGTAAGTTTAATTGCAGTAATTAAACTATTATTGCAACCATTGAGGTATGTCAGTGATTGAAATTTCCTTTTTACAAAGTAAAATTTTCTCTTATGAATGAAATTTCAGAAGGTGGTTCGAGGAGAAAGTCGTTAATTTCTGAAGCCAAGGTAGAAATGCTTGGAGTTTGGACTGAGGCAAATCTCAACTGTAAATTAAACGATGTAAGAAATTTAAAAAAAAACATATACAATATACATCATTGCCGATAGATGGCGCTTAATTTAAAATTGTTTTCAGGTTATAAATGAAGGCATTTTGGATTCAATTTTGCCTTACTTAGTTGGGTATAAGAAACCTACGAAAACTACTAGTGTGTACACGCCGATAATAAAAAAGCCCCTGTCAAGTACTAGCACTGAAGTGAAAAAGCCGGCGAGTTTTGGAAGTTAGTCTATTTTCTTTTTATTGATAAATAAAATTGTAAATCAAGCAAAGCATCAATAAAAGTAATGTAAAACATATATTTATAGATTTTGTATGTGAAAAGGAATCAAGAGACAGATTAGGAAGACGCAAATCATCTATAATAGCATTACAAGAAAAGTTAAACCAGAAGCAAGAGTGAGTTTTTACAAACTATTACTAGATGGCGCTTATGTCAATACTTCTTACTGCTGATTTTACATTTATTTTGTCACTCCCCTGTTTCTATTGGAATATCTTTTTATTATTGTTTTCATTTACTGCATAATTATTAATTACATAAACATGATGATTTCTAAAAAAGTATGTGATAAGCGAAATAATTCTCGTACGTGCCTTCAGTCACGCAAAATGCTTGATCGTTTTACACTGTTTGTCCTGTGAAATAACTTCTTGTTTTATTTTTATATTTCTCAAATTTCTATTAATAATTTTATAGAGTGAATTCAAAACAACTGTATTGTAATTTCAACCCAGTTACTAACATCCGATATGGTCTAGTGGCTAGGATACCTGGCTCTCACCCAGGAGGCTCGGGTTCGATTCCCGGTATCGGAATAAATTTTTGCATTTACTTTTTTCTTTTTTTTCTAGGGGAGACGTAGAAATTCACGTATGCGACGAAGTGAAAGGCCTGAAGAAAGACTTCAGGTGTCCGCAGAAACTGCTGGTGTCTAAAATGGGGTATTTTGCTGACGTTACCGCAGGACAGAGATTGGAGGACATGGATATATCGGTGCACTGTGATATACAGGTTTATTTTAATCATTTCATGTTATACAGAAACTTAAATGTACATTGATAAATATTTGAAGATATTTTTGAACACTATTTGAAAATAGTTTAGATACGCACTCTGTACAGTTGCGACGAAAAGATGTACATTACTTAAAATTGATATATAGGTATGTTTAAGGTTATACCAAGGGGCAAATAATTTTAGCCAAGTTTTTAACTATAAGAATTCGTGATTACAATTTGTTAACTGATATATATGGCCCAGTATTTTAAGCTATACTTTGCGGTAACTATTTAACTTAAGCGCTAAAGTTATCACAAAAGATGCAATTATGATCAGCGTCATCTCATCCAACTGTCATAAATTCCTGCCATCATGAAGTCAACTGTCAAATTACAGAGATAAATTATTCCTCTTACAAATATATTGGTGATTGGTATGGATGGTGCAAATATATTTACTTAAATAACAAAATGTTTCAGATTTTCGATTGGTTAATGCGCTGGGTGAAGCGGGATTCCATCTTGGTGGCGGACTGGCCGCTCCTGGACTCTCACAATGTGGTGCCTATACTGGTCTCCGCGTCTTTTCTGCAGGTCAGTCAATGATATATAAATAAAAAAGTAGGCAACGCGCTTGTTACATCCATAGCAAGTGCCCAAAGCATATTGAATGTTAATAAAATTATTCCACAAAAAAACAATGTCAATCATACTTAGGGCCAAACAGAAGAAAAACAATCAATGAATTAAAAAGAAAAGCAAACTAATATACTTTTAAACTACTAATATGTAGTTATATTATATCACATAAATACAGACATACATATATACTATAAACATAAGACACAAACAAACAGACTACAAATATAATTTCGCCTTTATCGCGTTGCAATACTTGCAATAAGCTTATAAATTGTAATTTCAGTCTTTCTTTTAGATGGAGCCACTGCTGCACGACTGCCTCATCTACTGCCACGCACACATGAGTGAAATTGTAAAAACGTCCACCAACTTAGCCTGCCTCAGCGATGCTCTGCTTACCAGGTAACAAACAACGTCTTGTTTAAGTGTACGGCCTCAGTAGCGAGCGTCCAGCGGCGCTTAATTTCAGCGGGGCGTGCAGCGTGGCGTCGCGCGTCGAGCGTCGAAGTGACTTCAGCAGCGTGCAATGTGGCCGCACGCCTACGTTTATAAACTTTGGAATTTTTTGACATAGACCGCATGGACGCCCCGCTGGTGGTTGCCGCTCGAACATCTACTCACTCTACTCAGTTTGCATATTAAGGCACTGTTGACGTTGCAGAGACGTGACTCGAATCTTTCATACAGGACTTCTCAGAAAATCTTTTAAACATTTCATAGAGAAAACACTTCGTTATATAAATACTGTACGGTCGCTTGTTTAAGCAATTCAACAGGTAGAATATTTCACGCAGTCGCTTGCTAACAAAACACTCTCTTAAGTAAGTTGAATGTGACCGAAACCGGCAAAACTTCCCACTTTGTTGCTTGCCATAAGGACGAGATTTGCTTGTATCTTTATACGAATAAACTGTCAAGGCGTCCTTATGGCAAGCGACAAAGTGGGACTTTTGCCGGTTTCGGTCACAAATACCTATGTTTAGTCACTTCGGGCGACAGCGACATGTTACGAAGACCGCTATAGAGGGTCTCCATTTTCAAGCACTATGTGCTGAGGACCTGTTCTTATCCAATCCTAACCTTTCACTATATGTATTATTTCAGTACCTAGATTTACATTAGGTATATTAACACGATTTTTACTAGCTATGTAAATAATACTATCCTCTATCTATCAGATTAGCCGCAATGTACACGAACGCTGAACTAGAAGCCATTCGGGACCGCAAGGACAAGATCCAGTCCCGCCTTTACTGCAAGATGATCCTGTCTCTCGCTGAGCCTGTGCCTGAGACATTGCGAGGACATTACGCTACTCTAGCGACGCTCTTTAAGTGTAACAAGTAAGTCATTAGGTACTTAATTTGATAAGACGCGTCCAGAGGGGGCGCTATGCGTGGGCGACGTGGGCCACCGCCTACGGCCTCGCGGTCCTAGGGGCCTCGCGCCACAAATACATATAACTGGGAAGTAACGTAAAAACATATTCGTTATTTCTTGTGCCACCTCGCCTCGCTAAATGTACCTTGCCCACAACAAATTTTGGTCTGGCCCCGCCACTGGACGCATCCAAATCTACTGAATTCATGTGTACGCATATCCTACTTTAGATTGCGCGTCTCATTACCTCAATTTATGCAAAACTCGCATAAAACTCGATATCTCCAGTAAACAAGCTTTGTAACTATACTAACTGTAGTACTACCCTTTTATGTCACCAATCACAAACGAAATAATGCGATCCCCGTATTAGACTAAATTCGGCCTAACATACATATAGATTTAGCTAATCGATCCCTGGCGAACGTATTTTACAGGGCTAGATGAAAGGTTTATTCCGTATTAGTAGCGATATATTGATGTCATCAATAATACGGAATAAACGAATGCTATGAAACTATTGTATCCTCACCAGATGCAGCAAGTTGCTGGGACGCCACATCGCCGAGCAAGTGCCGTGCCAGCCGGCCAACATGCGCATAGACCGACGGGGCAACGTCATCTCTTCACACACCAAGTGAGTTCCTATCCCCAGGGGGCCAACGAACTCCGATCGTACTCGCTGGACGCTAACGCCAAACGACATATGACGACGACGAATGTATGACGGTGTTTCTTGGCCGAGGCATATGTACTTAGGTACACCAAATCCATCATCCACGTATCTATAAGTCCCTTTTTAGGGTTCCGTAGCCAAATGGCATAAAACGGAACCCTTATAGTTTCGCCATGTCCGTCTGTCTGTCTGTCTGTCTGTCTGTCTGTCCGAGGCTTTGCTCCATGGTCGTTAGTGCTAGAAACCTGAAATTTGGCATGGATATATAAATCAATAAAGCCGAGAAAGTCGTACAATAAAATCTAAAAATTTAATTTTTTTTAGGGTACCTCCCCTACACGTAAAGTGGGGGTGATATTTTTTTTCGCTTCAACCCTAGAGTGTGGGGTATCATTGGAAAGGTCTTTCAAAACTAATAGGGGTTTTCAAATAACATTTTTTGATAAAGTGAATATATTCGGATATAATCGCTCCGAAAGAGAAAAAAAATGTGTCCCCCCCCCTCTAACTTTTGAACCATAGGTCCAAAAAATATGAAAAAAATCGTGGAAGTAGAGCTTAAGAAAGACATTAAATGAAAACTATAGCGGACATTATCAGTTTAGCTGTTTTTGAGTTATCGCAAAAAGTTTCTCCCATAGTAAAAAGACTTTAATTAGGTACTGATTATGCAAATTTGCCTATTTGTTTAACTCGCGTGAAAGGTACTGTTTCATCCCTTGGTTAACAATTTACTATACTTTAAGCTCCAGTTTAGCTTATTGTGACGGAAGAGTAACTACGGAACCCTACACTGAGCGTGGCCCGACATGCTCTTGGCCGGTTTTATTCTTCCTGGCGTTGTCCCGGCACATTGCCACGGCTCATGGGAGCCTGGGGTCCGCTTGACAACTTCCAACCCAGAGGGTAAATCTATGCCTTGTTGGGATTACTCCGGTTTCCTCACGATGTTTTCCTTCACCGAAAAGCGACTGGTAAATATCAAATGATATTTCGTACATAAGTTCCGAAAAACTCATTAGTGCGAGCCGGGGTTTGAAGTTGAACCCGCGACCTACGGATTGAAAGTCGCATGCTCTTACTGCTAGGCCACCAGCGCTTTTTTATCCACGTATAAGTATCGATCAGCGCCATTTTATATTTCATTCCTTCTTCCATTTTTTATTTCTCATAACTATGCTTTTTTTATAGGCGGGTTAACTGTACTCATTTATGATTTGTGGGTTATGTGTTCCTTTGTGTGATGTTTGTTAGGTATATAAAATCTATTTCTTGTCAGAGACCCATCATGGAGCCTAAACGAATACATCACATGGCTGTACGGAGAGCTGCGTTCCTGGCGCCGTGTTTATTGGAGGTTATGGGCAGACTGCCACTTCCTGCGCTGTCAGCTGTGTGACAGCTACTTCCCCAACTACCAGGTATGTGCGTTTTATTTATAGGATTATTCGCTAAATGACGCTAAACCGTGCGTGAAAAATCCTAGTTCTTATTGTTAAAATTATTCCGAGAAACAAAAGTCCTCTGGCCGGTAATTATCAGCAGGAGTATGCGTGAACTATAGACGGCAGCACAGAAGCCCCATTGGCAAGTTTATATTTTTAGATTTATGCCACTAGATGGCAGACCCGAAATAAAGCCAGCATGAAGAGTAGGGGGCAGCACCTGCTTAGAAGCGTGAATTGTTTTCGCTTTCGATTCAGGTCATGAGATGGCATACCCACCAACACGCACGGTATCTAGAGGTATACTTAGACTTAAAAACTACCCTGTCTCAGTAGTCAGATTCCTAGGTTTCCCAGGACTGCGGATGCTAAAATCCGACACTTGCATCTTCTGTCTTAAAGTCGACGTTGTTTGCAGATGGAATGGTGTTCCCACCACGAGCAAGGTCCGCATATGTTCTCGGTGGACAACCGCCCAGCGTTGCCTGCCGGCCGCTACCCATGTTGTGGCGAACGTGCTTACCGCTTCGAAAGTCTCACACGCAACACGGTAAGAGATGCTATCTACTTTCGTACAGTCCTGGCTAGCTTGATTTATTCCTGCATGGGAGTATTTTATCTGTCATGCCCGGTTCAGACGTATAGCCAACTCAGGCCAATATAAATGGAGGCGAGAATATGATCTCGGAGAGAGAGAATATGGCACCATGGTCTGGGAATATTTAGGGCAACACAATGTCATCATCTGCTGGTACTATCTATGCTGTCATGTAAGTTTTCTATCCTCAGGGTTGTCATTTCATTTACATAACTTTTACGTTGTATTTCCCCAGGGTTGTCAATTCCGCGAGCATGTCCCAGACGAGCGTCTCCCCACGGACGCGGCCGTGATGGAGATCTACAGCCAGTTTCGCGAGATGATCGCAATGAGGCCACCTCAACTAATGTTCCCGGAGCGTCTCACCCGGCTCGTACCCAGGGGTAAGATGTTGAAAAGAAGTTATTCTCTTCAATGCTCTCTGTAGTACTTGATTTACTACTATGAACAGGCTAAGGGTCTCAGGTTGGCCGTTGTAAACAGAGCATGGTCGAATGGGGACTGCTTCGTGGCTACTCTATCCGATGTGTTTGCGATACAGCACCTGCTGGATTGCCCCGCGTGCCCGCACTCGTGCTCTGAATCTGACCTGAGAGATGCCACGGTCCGGGCTGTCAGCACCGCTGCTTTCTGAGCATCCACTGTTCAGGGGAACCTCGACACGAGAGAAGAAGAATTACTACATTTCGCGCAAACACAATGAGCCCCTATTTGTTCCCAGCGCAAATATCCTAACGTGTATAATGTCTTCGGAGGTTACATGATCGGACCAGGGCTATAACCGCAAAAATCGAAGTTCGTCAATTGCGGGCATTTTTCTCTATCACTCTGATGATTATGTACTAAGTACTACTTGAGTACTCATAATGAGAGTAAAAGAGAAAGATTCCAGCAATTTACGAATTTTGGTTTTCGGGGTAGGCTCCCGGAGAGTTTGGCGAAGACGTACGTAACGGCATGTACGTATAGCCACGCACATGTCTACGTTACGTTACGCTACGTTATATTGTACGTACAGAATAACATCGGAAAATAAAGTCACATTACAGGCTAGTACCATACACCGGACTCAAGATAGCTCGAAACTCAAAACATGCTCTTGTCCTCAGAGACAACCGAGGACAGCTCCGGTCGCCTGCAATGCAAGGAGGTGTTCTGGTGGGAGGGCATCCAGTTGGCGCCACCGCGGCCGCCATTAGGCCTCCTCGGGAAACTCTACACTAGCGACACCAAGTTTAACCGTGAGCCGTTTCTCTGACTTACTTACCCTTTTTCACACACTGTGTTCAATGCGGTCGACATTGGGATATTGTCAATCTCATTGTAAAAAATCCGGTCTTTAAAAGAATCCTTCGAAGATTGTTATGTTCCTTTCGCAAAAACATAAAAAAGAAACCTTAAAAAAACTAGGTACTTCAAAAGCGAATGTTTCTGATAGCGCATTTTGTGAATGAAACGTAATCTTAAGATATTTAAGACATTATATAGGAAAATTACCGCTGTATATATGCTATTGTGCCCTCATTAATAATTTGGTGTATAGTTAACAACAAAAGTAGTTCGAATTAAAATCACAGCGACTTTTGACGCTAACTGTACATACAAGTACCTAAACGAAACATAAGAGTAAGTATATTCGGTATAGAAGCGTCACTCGTGGTCGTCACTGGGCGTTAACCTCGAAAATCGAAGTTCGATAATTGCGGACATCTTTCTCTGTCACTCTAATTACGTCTTAGCGAGAGTAAAAGAGAAAAATTCCCGCAATTTGCGAATTTCGGTTTTTGCGATAGGCGGCCTGGTTCAGGCCGACTAGATAAAAATATTATATTTATGTATTTTATTTTGCATCAATGCGATTTTATTACTCTTATGTTACTTCATTTAATTGGCGATAGACATTGATGTACATACACAATAATAGAGTGAAGATACCGAGTTGTAATAATGTATTCTGATTACATATTATGTTCAATCTTCCGCGCGCAAAACGGGTGAGCAAACTCGTTGCTTTGAAGTATACCTATAAAATCTGAGTAAGCGAAGCGAGTAAAAGGTTGAAAATGAGAAATATTATCTTAAAGACGCTCGTTACCACTCGGTAAAAATCCTCTAAAACCTGTACTTCTGTAAGGTTCTGTACAAACACCTTTAACTGAGCATTCGTAGCGCTTAGGGACGGTCACACCAAACAGTCACTGTTATCTAAACGTTAAATTATTCTGTAATTTTCGCTATTGAATAACGTTGACCAGTGCGTCCATTGGAGTTGGTGTTACTGGCCCTTAGTGCACGGCTTCAGAGCGTCCAGCGTCGCGTTCAGCGGGGCGTCGAGCGTCCAAGGGATTTGGAAGGGACCTTTGCACTTATTTAACACTGGCTTCTTACTACGATTTCGTCTGCGTAGAATTGATATTCAAATAAACCACTTCCATAATAAAGTTCACCCCCTTTTGGCGTACTTACCGGGATAAAAACTATCCTATATCCTTTCTCAGGACTTTAAACCATATCCATTATGCCACAGTCAAAGCGTGAAGAGGAGTCAGACCACGCTAGTTTGGCAGCGATTTTAATAGCCCAGCCTGTGCAAGAGTTAAGTAAACGTCATAATTTCATAGAAGTTTGACGTTTAAATTAACACTTGCACTGTCTCGGCTGTCAAAATCGCTGCCAGCTTATTTTGGTCTGACTGTACAGACCAACATAGTTCTTCTCACATTTATAATATGTATCAGTATGGCTGAATGCCGCGCTGAACGCTCCGCTGTCCGCGCCGCTCTAGCGTCCACTCAGTCTGCACCCTTGCTTGTTCAATAAGTACGAATGGTCAGCTAACTGTCTGCACATTAGCGTCAGCCCGGCCGGGCTCGCCGGCGCTGGCGGCGCGCGCGTCGTCGTCGTCGGTCGCTGCACCCGCTGCTGTCACGGACAAGAAGAGGCCGAAGGATGAGACGCCGAGGAAGGTAAGATTGGAGTGTTGTGTTGGTACTGGTGCCACAGATGCTAAGCAATTTTAAATATATGTTTAAATATCTAGTCTATTGTAAAAGTGAAGAAACTGCTTTTGCTGTCGACTAGGTATAAAAGCTATTACAGACGGGCCTATCGGATCGCGACCTTTTTCGCTCTCACTTATAGCTGCGTTCTTAACGGACATACGGCGTCGGCGGACCACCTAACACACGATCGAACCTGCGGCGGACCGGACCAAGGCCGCGGTCCGGTCTGGCCGTCTTTAATGGCTTTAAAGCCGAGAGGGTTGCAAGTTGCAACCGGTATATGAACGCTAAAATGAGAGACTTATATTTATGGTGCACAAACTGAAGTCATTCGCCGCATGACAACAATATCGGTTGCCTTTTATTCAAGTATTAAATAATTTACGTCAAAGGTTCTATCGGTTGCCTTTGCCATAGAGAAACAAGAAGTAAGCATAGAGTGCTCCCTCCATACATCAGAGGGCCTACCGCGAACCACGTTCGACGTGTTGCCTCTCTGTCGCACTTGTAAATTCGTACATAAGCGTGACAGGGAGGCAACATGTCGAACGTGGTTCGCGGTAGGCCCTCAGTTTTGGTTCCAATACTAAAACGCTTATTATTTTCGGAGTCGACTTCTAGCATCGAGTAGCGGAATTATCAGTACTGCTACTTGACTCTATTATGTATCGGGTGTCGGGAGAGACGAAAATTGTATTTCTCATCAATTTACAACTAATATTACAAGCAGATGACAAGCAGGAGTTGAATTTAGAGTACCGGTTATAAATTAGCTGAAAATTGACTTTTCGTTCGTCGCGACATCTATTGTCAAGTAGCAGTACTGATAATTCCGCTACTCGACGCTAGAAGTCGACTACGAAAATAAGATTAATAAGCGTTTTGGTACCAAAACTGATGTATGAATTGCTGTGCACTCTATGCTTACTTCTTATTTCCTAGCAATGTCATACATTGTCATACATGATTCAGTGACAATATGTCTTATACAATAAATAATAATTACGAATTATCAGTTAATAGTGTGGTCGTGGTCGATGACATGTTACTATAGTGTTACTGTCTCTCTCGGCTGAACAAAGACCTATTTTTATTTTAGTTATTGAATTATTTAAGTACCTAATTTTACCACGTATTTAGTGTTATTAATGTATTTAGCAGGTTGAGCAACAAGTTCTGCCAAAATCTTTTCTAGGTAATATCATTGATAATAATTAGTCATCACCCTCTTAGTACGTATTTACCTATCCAGTATGTACTTTATATTATACATCCTGCAGTAGAACACTATTGGGTAAATGAGTTTATCTTCACTGCAAAGGAAATCACAGTACCTATTTTAGACTACTGAAATAGAGGTGGATTTTCAAAGAAAATTTTGTAGCCACAGTAAATTTACTGCCATCTTTCGACACATGATTAAAACTTTTAGAACGCCATTTGACTTTGATCCTTATTCTTTCACGGATATGTGTTAAATTTGTTAAATATCAAAAAGTGGTGCCGTCTTACCGGGCATAGGCTAAAGGTTGTGGCCTTACCTTTGATCTATTAGATGGCGCCACTTTTTGATATTTAACAAATTTATTTTGATAATCCACCACCACTCAGGGTAGTTAAACTAGTTAATGTAGTTATTAGATTATTTCATGATTTTGCTTATATAAGAAAATCCTACTTTCTAAATAACGGTAGCTCTTCATTAACTTAGCAAGCGTAATGCCACGCTACCACCTCAAATTACTGACACTTACTAAAAAATGATGACGTTTATTGTAGTGATGCTTTCCCACTTTGTCGCTGCAAAAACTAGGTTAAAATTACTTAATCTGCATTTACCAGCTCCACGTTAACAATAAAAATTAATAAATGCTTTACACAAAGAAAGGCACCCCCGGCAGCGGCGACTCCCCCGGCTGCGAAGAGAGCTCCTCCTCTTCAGACGAGAGTGAACAAAGCTCCGGGCGGAGTGATGAAGACGCTCCCAGGAGTCCACGGAGGCAGCACCAGCCCCCGCCAAGAGTCAGGTGACTAATGACATCATGTTTACCCTATACACATGACATCTACCTATTAGAATAACTCAACTTAATAGCGCGCCGCACGTCAATTACTATATGTGATGTTATCAACATGCTCGAGGTACCTACAGTTAAATTGAGTCGCTCGCGGCAATTTCTAAGGAGTCATTTTAAGCTCTTAAGTCTAGTTTGGACTACGTTAATAATTGGTCAAGTGGCGAGTAATTTTAATTAGGTAACTAAATTCGATCAACTGACCAAAACTCGTTCGCTCTACAGGCGACCGAGTTACAGGTGAATATTATCGTATGAATAAAATGGATAGAATCATTACTGACTAATCTACTCAACTATTTTTTTTGTGTTCAGACACGTAATGCTCGTCACTCGACTAAATTACTAACGTAGTACAAACTAGGTTTTTGTCAGACTTCTATAGTTATTAAATTTTAGTTCGTTGCAGGAAACAGTACTGCAGACAGTGAACCAAACCTATCTGTTAAAATATTTAATAATCTTCCCTGCAGTCGCCGCACCCGGGTGATAGGACGACAGTGGGTGACATCACTCTCAGCGCGAAGCAACCAAGACGGGCAGCGGCGGTTTGAAGAACGCGCTGGAAGACAAATGCGCACTGCACTAGCTCGGCGGGGCAATACCACGCCGGGGAAACCTAAAGCGCCGCCAGGTTGGTACACAACACACAATGACAGGTAACTGAGAACAGTTACAACCAAAATGGACATCGATTTCAAGGTCACCTCGCGTCAGGTACGTAATATCTATCTTTATCACTCGCTCGTCGGAATGAAACGCAAGAGATGAAAGTGTAGGTATATATACCTAATGCCATAGCCAGGATATGTCTAAAGTGTCACAACTGAAATAAGCATTGGTGCTTTGAAGAGCGCGCTGGACGGCATTAGCACTCACTCGTCGAGGAACACAACGCGTGGTGTAGCTAGGCGTGGGCGAATTAGGCCTTCCCCACGGCCTCGCGGAAGCCAACCCTTGGGAATACACATTGAAAAAAAAGGGCCTCGCAGATGCGACTTCGCCCACGGCAAGATTAGTTCACGCTACGGCACTGCACAACGCCAACTGCCAAGCATCAGAATTGTTATAACCAATATGCAGAACCGTATTTTAACATTTGGCACATTTAAGTATGGCCGCTCATAACTTAAAAAAAAAATGCTTGCGCCGTTGGAGCCCAGAATAAGTAATAGTACTACCGTACAGAAAAGAAACTTTCTACAAAATCGAAGTTAGACAGCGATTCAAGGACGAATCATGCTGTCCCTTTTCAATCTATAGCACTATCCCTTTCGTATATTTAGGCTTGTTAAAATTCGAGTTATTATCTTATCTGTGGTTATGCATGCAACGTCAAGTTGTGCCAACCCTAATTATTGCTCGGAGCAATGCTGAGTCCCACGGAGCCGAGAATACCCGAAAGGATCAGTTTCGCTCCCTTGGCCGGAGTCATAGGGTAATTAGAGCAAACCAAGATAAGTTGGCAGCGATTTTGATAGCCCAGACGGTGCATGGCTTATTTTAAATTGACACTTGCACCGTCTGGGCTATCAAAATAGAAATATAATTTATATCCTTTTGATTTCCAAGGATTTTATTTACCTGTTCGTATTTCAGGCGGTGTGTACGCGCGCCTGGAGGCGGAGTGGCGCGAGCGGCACGGCGCGCGCGCGCGGCCCGCCACGTCGGCGCGGGCGCGAGCGCCGCCGCGGTACAAGTGAACAATACACTGCTCACACTACATGCACGCCTTTCATTTCTACTTGTGGATGTGTGGTGTAAACAAGCAAAGACAATTTGAAATGGTGGGTTGTCGAAGAAAATATTGTAGCCACAGTAAATCTACTGCCATCTTTCGCCACATGATTAAAACTTTTAGAACGCCATTTTACTTTTCTTTATTCTTTCACTGATGACGTAGTGATTATATGCTCTTTGGTTATATATCAAACAGTGGCGCCATCTTACCGGGCATCGGCTAAAGGTTGTGGCGCCATCGCTCCAAACGATGCCGCCATACCTTTGGCCTATTAGATGGCGCCACTTTTTGATATTTAACACATATCAGTGAAAAAATAAGGATCAAAGTCAAATGGCGTTCTAAAAGTTTTAATCATGTGTCGAAAGATGGCAGTAAAGAATAAGGATCAGTCAAATGGCGTTCTAAGTTTTAATCATGTATCGAAGGATGGCAGCAAATTTACTGTGGCTAGTTTTCTTTGACAATCCACCTCTATTTCAAATTCTCTTTCATACAAGTATGCAGGGATTGCAGGGGGCTAATAGTTTTGGTTCGGCCTTTTGTACACCCACTTGCATACTATAAGATTGTGTATCTATGGTTGTTAAAAAAACTGAATGTATATTGACTAGTCTTTCTAGTTTTTGTTCATAAAAATACGTATGATTACGGGCAAGTGGAAGGAAAAAGGCCTCGTAGGCGGGGCGCTAAACGCTGGACAGAGCAGGTGACATCAAGGCTGGAGATGTGTCAACACGGCCATCCATGAGGCAGAGGAGCCAAGAATCTAGTATGGATCGGGCATGAGTGGTGGAGGGAACTGACAGAACGGGATAGTCTTATGTACCTTTCAGTAGGAGTAGCAGAGAAAGCGCTTTTATTGTTTGTCCTTTCTGCTTACTTGTGACGTAGGAATTTTGAATGTAATGATCCCGACCAAATTACGTATGTCGTTTTTGGTGTGTTGTCAGTAATGTCAAAACGTGCTTTTATTTTGTCGCATTGCGTATGTTCTGACCCTCGCCGGCGCACGCGGTATAGCACATCCATACGATCCTACCATCTATGATAGAAGCCGATGGATAGTTAGTCGATTTTCTTAACAGATGTCGCCACTACAATCGTTAATCCGCAGGTTGAAACTATCTCCACCTTCCGTAGTTAACTTTCACAAGAAATGAAAGGCCACATTTTGTCAACGACTTTTATTTAGCCTAGAAGTTCATCCTGTGCGGGAACTGCGAGGAGCGCAGCCCGAAGGCCGACTTGAGGTACCCGCGCAGAGCCTTGCGGTCGGCGCGCGCGCTGATGGCCTTGACGACAGCGTCGTCCACCAGCTTCTGGTCCTTCTTGCGCTGCTCTGATGGAACGTATTTCTGGAAGAGATAAAAATTGTTAGCTTCCATGGGCATCCAAATGAATGGAAAAAAAAATTGGTAAAGAAGGTATCCAGCTCGCAGTGATAAATGAATAAACCACTTTTGGCCCTAGGGTTAATAAACCTCTGGGGGTCGTACAGTCTCACGTCTGAAAATATCGATACGAAAAATGTGCCATATAAATATACGTATACACTAACTTAATATATGGGCAATAAAGTGGTGTATACATATTTTTGGACACAGACGTGACCGACCGTACGTAACTTGTACATTACAATACAAGTGCGAAAAATAGGAATCGAATTCGAGCATGTACCGTACAATGTTTTACAGTACATATCGCCCTTTAAATTTTCGACATACGTAATGTGCTAATTATCGCACTAGTGCGGTAAAGTAGCACCATATGTACTGTAAAATAAATTATTATTTAAATTAGAATCAAATAACTAGCTACAAGTTTAAACATTGAACATTTCAGCTTCAATAATTTTACAAATCACCTATATAAATACACACAAACACGTTCCATACAGATGTTTAGACTATCAAAAAAAAAAAGGAAACAATATGTATGTTTCTACACAAAATACTCTATTATTTCAAGGCAAATGTTCATAATCCGAAACATCCTGTAATCCTTTAATTTTGTAATGGGTGTACAAATATTATTAAAAACCGATGTAATGCCGACGTCGCTCGTCCACCACCGTTGCGTAACAACTAGTGTTTCCAGGCAATATGGCTCGGTAGAGGGCACGAAGCCAACTATCTCTCCACCGAGCCATACTGCCAGAAACAGATAGCATAAGGTCGACTCCATGCTGGTTAGATGAAGCTGAATTAAAAGCGATAAATGTTAGTAAATGGAAAAAGAACAGACACTGACCGTAGTTCTGCAGAAAGTGTCCAACTTTTTTGTCAAAGCGAACCCTAATTTGGTGAAATTGGTTCATAAAAAATGGTGTTCTGTATAAGTATGGTCATGGTCAACTGCGCAACTTGGTAAGGGTGCTTACTGCACACTGCGGCCTAAATAAGCACATGCTCACTATGGGGAAACGTGACATGGGGCGGTGCAGACTCTGCATGTAGGCAGAGGAGACGCCTTTGCACATCCTCGCAGAGTGCCCTTGCCTAATGCGCACTCGTGACTCAATCCTGGGCAGACACATATTACGTCTGGAGGAGTTAAGGTCTCTCGAGATCAAGAGGATCCTGCATCCAGCTGTTTGAAGTTGCAGGTTTGCATCGAGAGTTGTAGTAGGTGGCGATCACAATAGATCAGGAATGGTTGCAGTGATATTTAGGCTGTAGAGCCTTACATAGCCCCTAACAAAGAAGAAGAATGGTCAACTCTGTATAACTATGGTCAGCTCTGTATAACTATGGTCAGCTTATGACCACACAAGCACCACATGTTAGTAAATGGAAAAGGAACAGCAATGGGGATTCCAGGTATTGTAACGTCATTTAGAAATGATATTATAACAATTTTAGACTATTTGTGGACATTAATAAAATCCAATAATTTCTGTAACATTTCTAACAGTTTTCTGTAGTATTAAAATTAAATATTTGCTTAGCTTAGGTATTCCACCTGTCCAATTTTTTTGTTTAATGTGCATTGCGTCTCACTCTCACATTAAACCAAATATGAGGTGCAAATACACATTGGACCAAGAAATTGGACAGGTTTACTTTACGTAAACAAACACTTCCATTCCATATTCACATTATTCCTATAATGTAAAAACATTGTTCGCTACGGAGCGAATGCGAGTGTACGATAATGTCTTTCTGTCGCACTAATATGTAAGAGTGATAGAGAGATTACCATATCATTCGTTCTGTAGCAAACAAATGTCATCTTTGCTAGGCGGCCAGGTCAGCACAACTAGATCTAAAGTAATTAGGCGGGTCCACACAGAGCAAGCATACGCGCGAGCCAATTTCCTCGTGCACAAAACGGCCAGTGTAGACGTGTCTTGACCGTGACAAAAAGGTTGAGAAAGCCAATCCCAGCTTCAGGAATTTAAAGAGCTGCATAAGTCATTTTCGGTGGTGTAACAACTCGGTCTAAGTGTTAAATTTTTGGGCGACTTGAAGACCCACAGTATACTTCCATACAGCCAAGGTCTGGGGCCTATTGCATAATAAAATACAAGTTAATACGATTATAGATTTTACATGCAAAATCACTAATATTGTCACTGTATTTTATTATACAGATTCAGATACAAATTATACAATAGGCCCTTCCCAAGCTGATCCAGCGGCGTCCATCGCTAATGGTGAAGCTACACAGGTGAGACAAGCTGTTCCAGTGACAGTGCGTCAAACCAACAACTTGGCTTGTCCGCAACCCAGTTCATCTGGCGAGCAGACTGGCCTAGACACCTTCCGGGACTGGCAGGAAGTGGACCGAAGGTCCAAGAAGCGCCCCACTAACAGTGGGATGCCTCGCCCCGCCGGACCCGTGAAGTCTTCGACTTCTAATCCTCCCCCCCCTGTTAAACGTCAAGGAGGAGAGGCTAAGAAGAAGAAGAAAAAGAATAAGAACCAGCGGCGAGCAGGCCGTCTTGCACGAGAGCAGCAGCTGGTCACCACACAAAACCCTGCAATCGGGGAGGGGGCACAGGCTTCCCAGAAGCCAGCACCCAAACTGGCGCCGAACAAGCAGGTGGCTGCTGGCAAACCTCCGCCTAAGGGGAAAGGTTCCATCCTACCCCCTAAGGCTGGAACGTCGGCCAGTACCCCTGTGAGTTCGGCTGCAGGTCCACCTAAACGGCCCGGCAAGGCCGCACGAGCCGCTGCTAAAAGGACGCGGGACGAGTCCTTCTCCCCGCAAGGAGAACACAAAAAGCAGAGGCTGGTGAGCCCTGGTCAACCGGGCGTGTCGTATGCACAAGCAGCGGCGTCAGACCTGACGATCGTTATCACTGACGCGAAGTCGGGTAAGATCACCGCTGACCAATCAAATGCCATCCTCCGCGGGTTTCACCAAGCAATCGTGGAGGAGGCAAGGAAGCACATCGTGGGAGCCACGCCACCTAAATTCAAGGGCAAGCCTATCTTCGCTGAGGGGCAGCTGAGGGTCTTCGCAGAAGACGAATACTCGGCCGCCTGGTCTCAGCGGTGCGCGCAGGCCCTAACCTTGCCAAACATCTCCCTAACGGCTGTCCGCCAGTCGGAAATGGCAAGGAGAGTTAGGTGCGGGCTCCTTATACCAAACGTCGACAACTCGTCCTGGGAAGACGTCCGGCAGGCAGCTGACGGACTAAAGTACCAGAATGAATGGGCCAAGGTCGGTACCTGGTCCATCATTGAGATACTGCGGCAAGACCAGGGGTGGTTTGTCGCCTTCACAATCTCAGAAGACCTCGTCCCTGCCTTTATGGAAAGGGGAAGATCCCTGAACTGTGGGGTGGGCAACGTCTACCTGAAGTTCAGGGGCCCAGGAGGCAAATACGTGGACCAGCCTCCCACCCTGCAGGGCTCCACCCTAAGGGTAACGGGTGCACAGGTCCCTAGCCAACAGGCCGAGGGCACCCCCAAGCAGAGCAAGTCTGCCTCTGGGGAGAAAGCTGCCCCCCCGTCGTTATCCAAGCCGACGATACCTGAACTCTCGGAGGATGAACTCCTTGGCACTGGTGAGGGACCAGCCGGGACATCATCCGAGTGCGAGGACTTGTCGGCCTGGATAGAGTCGGGGTTGGCCGACATGTTGAAGGAGGGAGGGGAGATGCAGGATGGCCCCCCTACCACCGACAACATGGACACAGATTAGTGTCCTACAAGCAAACCTCCAGCACAGCGTGGCCGCTACGGCCCAACTGAGACGCTGTCTGGTAGGTCTGCCAACAGCCGTTGCCCTCCTACAAGAACCTTGGACGGGCAGCGGACATATACGCGGGCTCTCTGACACGAAAGGTAAGCTCTATTACTCCACGGTACATGCCGTCCCTAGGGCATGCATCCTAACCACTAACAATATTATTGCACAACCGCTCACTGAATTCTGTTCCAGAGATCTGTGTGCGATTAAACTACAAGTTCCACTGCCAACAGGATGTCGCGACCTAGTCCTCGCCTCGGCGTACATGCCCGGAGAGGACGAGCCGCCGCCTGCTGAAGTACAACGACTGGTCAGCCACTGCGAGAGAGCAGGTCTCGCGATTATCATCGGGGCCGACTCCAACGCACACCACCAGCTGTGGGGAATGGAGACCAGTAATAACAGAGGTAAGACACTTGTTGAATATCTTGTGACTACAAATCTAAACATTCTAAATGTGGGCGCTGAACCAACATTTGTAAACAAACGATGCAAAACGATTATTGACCTGACTCTGGCTTCGGAGGAGGTCAGCGAACTAGTTATGGGATGGCACGTCTCTCAGGAGGCCTCCTGTTCAGACCATAGATGGATTCGCTTCAATCTAGCATCTAGTGACACACCAATCGCCCGTAGAAATCCCAGGAAAACTGATCGAGCCGCTTTTAGGAAGATCCTAGGCGAAAGCCTCGATCTGCTTCCTCCGAGGGATGACCTTCGGGAACCGACTCAAATAGAACAGCAGGTAAACATCTTAACTGATGCCCTCGTAGACAGCTACCACAAGGCGTGCCCCTTAAACCCACCGGCAAGGACTGCCATAACGGGTCACCAGTGGTGGGGCCCAGAACTGGAGAGACTCCGGCGGAAAACCAGGAGACTCTTCAACAGGGCCATGAACACAATGGCCGAAGTGGACTGGGACAACTACTATGAAGCCAAGGCCAGGTACAAAAAAAGACTGCGGTACTGGAGATCCTTATCGTGGAGGAACTTCTGCAGCAGCATCGAAACATTAGACCAGGCCAACCGGGTAAGGAAAACTCTAGCGCACAAGCCCACATCACAACTGGGCTCACTGCGGAAGCCCGATGGCACATACACATCTTCCCCTGCAGAGACTCAACGCCTTCTCCTGGTAACCCACTTTCCGGGATGCGTAAGCCTCGCTGATGTAAATCAGCAGGACGAGGAATACAGCACAACAGACAACAACTGGCAAATGGCGCATAGAATCGTCACCGCTGAGAAACTCAGGTGGGCCATAGACAGCTTCCATCCCTTCAAGGCGGCTGGTCCGGATGGGATCTTCCCTGCTCTCCTACAGTGGAGTCTAGGACTCATCCAGGAAACTCTAACCGATATCATGGTAGCCTGCCTAGCCTGGGGGTACGTGCCCAGGAGATGGAGGGATGTCAACGTGATTTTCATACCAAAACCAGGTAAGAATGACTACACGGCTGCTAAATCCTTCAGGCCCATCAGTCTCACATCATTCCTGCTGAAAACTCTGGAAAAACTGTGCGACAGGGATCTGAGGGATCGAACGCTAAAGAACATACCGATGCACAACAACCAGCACACGTACAGCTCAGGTAAATCCACAGAGTCAGCCCTACACATGGTTGTAAGCCGCATTGAGAGAGCCATCCACGACAAAGAACTGTGCCTCGGCACTTTCATTGACATCGAGGGCGCTTTTGACAAGACCCACTTTACCAGTATAGGGAATGCCTTGGAAAGCCATGGCGCGGAACCCGGACTAACAAAGTGGATCATGAACATGTTAAACAAGAGGATTATAAGGTATGCAGGTCAACCGCAGGCCGTAGCAGCGGTGAGAGGATGTCCTCAAGGGGGAGTCCTGTCGCCTCTGCTGTGGAACCTGGTAGCTAACAACCTTATAACCAAACTGAACGAGGAACACTTCTACACAATAGGCTACGCTGACGATCTGGCAATATTGATATCAGGTAAATTTGCCAGTACAGTATGCGACCTCACCCAGTCAGCTCTCCGGATCGTAGAACGCTGGTGCAGAGAATTTGACCTATCAGTTAACCCCACCAAAACAGAAATGGTAATGTTCACCAATAAAAGGGCACTTGGCAACTTTACCAGACCAACACTTTTCCAAACCGAGCTGCAGCTGACCGATGAAGTTAAGTACTTAGGACTAACTCTCGACAGTAAACTCAATTGGAACAATCACATCAACAAACGTATAGACAAGGCGGGAGTTGTCTTTTGGCAGTGCAGAAGGATGATTGGTAAGAGGTGGGGACTGAACCCGAAAATCACCCTTTGGCTCTATAAGACGATAATCCGCCCCCTACTCTGTTACGGTGCCCTGGTTTGGTGGCCAAGAACAAACATAGGCAACGTACGAGACAAGCTACAAAGACTCCAAAGGCTCGCATGCGCGGCCACCACTGGCTGCACGAGGTCCACTCCAACTGCAGCCATGGAGGTCATGTTAAACCTTCCACCGCTGCACCTACACATACAGCAAGAGGCCAGTCTCTCAGCGGTAAGGTTGCGAACCCTTAATATATGGTCTAACAGCATAGGAGCTCTCCACACAACATGCCTGGAAAAGGTATATGACGAATTTCCAGTGCTTAGGTCGGGCACGGATCGGATTCACAAACAAGCTATCTTTGACAAAAGGTACAAAATACAGTTATATGAGGACGACAACCACGAAGGACTCAATCTCCGGGAGCTGAGAATCTTCACTGATGGGTCCAAAACAGACAGCGGGTCGGGCTCCGGAACCTTCTCAGAAGACCTGAACATGTCAATCACCACACCGCTAGGAGCCCATAACTCGGTATTCCAAGCTGAGTGCATGGGCATCTTAAACGCGGCGGCTGCCATCATTGCAAGGAAGGTAGTAGGATCCTCCATCCGCATACTCTCCGACAGTAGAGCAGTCTTAATGGCTCTAAATAGCCATATAATTACATCCAAACTTATACACGAATGCCACGAACGACTTATGGAGGTATGTCATAATAATAATAAGATCACTTTACAATGGATCAAGGGACACAGTGGATCCCAGGGTAACGATGCTGCGGACGAGCTTGCCAGGCAAGGATCGGGTGCGGGGGCGATTGGTCCGGAACCGATTCTTCCGATACCGTTTAGCAAGGTACGCTCAATGCTGCTGGCACGTACAGGGAAACTACACACAGAACACTGGCTGAATCAGACTGGATGCAGACAGGCAAAAGAAGCCATGCCTGGCATCAACGGAAAGCTCACAAGGGCGCTCCTTCAACTAGGGAAGGTCCGACTGAGTATGGTAACCAGTGTCATAACAGGTCATGGACTATTTAACAAACATCTTTTCATAACAGGTGTCACAGACAGTCCCTTATGCCGAGGATGCATGGAGACAGAAGAAACAGCCTCTCACGTGGTGCTGGAATGCAGCGGAGTGGCCCCATACAGGGCAAAACATCTCGGATCCCCGAGAGACCTCCCTGAGGTCCTACTCAACATCAAAGGTTTGATAGGATTCCTCGAGGAGTTGGGCTGGCAAGAGTAGCCAACCCTCCACCCCCCCTTGTCACGCAAAATAGGCGCCAGTCGTCGAGTTGCGGAAAATCGCCCGAACTACAATACAATACAATACAATAGGCCCTTGATCGCGGTAGAGTGTCGCAAGTTATTTATGAGAGGGAAATTTAGTAGGTAACCACTACCAGGGTTAGTAATGTAAATAATACTAGTTTAGTCTATGAATACTAAGAATGAAACAGGAGCAACCTCTTTCTTGGTGGCAAAGATGTCCTCTCCCTGCTTGCGCTTGACGCTGCGCTTGGCGGACTTCTTGTTCTTCTTGAAGTAGGCGTCGTCCAGGTGCTCGGGCAGCTTGAAGGCGCCCAGGTCGAGCCGCGTGGAGGTGCCGATCACGTAGCGCTGCGGGATGCGGCGCAGCGGGCACGAGTTCAGCTGGAAATTTACAAGTGTTAAATAAAAGTTTTTTGACTATGATAACCTTTGACCAAAAGAATTTATCTTGGATTTTACTACCTGTCCTTTTTTGTGTTGAATTAGGGCTTGCCAAGTTTAGTGATAAATGCTAAATAGTGAATATCGACCATTTTGTTGAGACAAAAGCACTGAAGTGTACCCTGAATGCATCTGCTTTTATTTTTCAAATTCTAAGTAAATTAGCAATAATAATGAGATAAACAAGGGTCCAGGGCTCCTGAGCTTTTGCTAAAGAGATGATCAACTGTTTATCTCGCTAATATGCATTTATTAATCATGTTTTCTGACATCTGGTTATCAGCAACTGTTGATTTATGCTCCAACTTTTCATGAACTATACCGATCTAAAAATGTGACCAAAAGAAAAGGGTCCTTCATGTGATGATTTCTTTGTGTGCCATAATTATGCATTATGAATCTTGCTGCTTCATCTCACTTGGCGATAAGGATCAAATTGCGATTAGCAAAAAGAATTACAGTAAAAGTAATAAGTGAATTAGACTCACTGCGAAGGGTCCGGTGACGAGCAGCAGACCACTGGGCAGTACGCCGAGGAGCACGACGCGCTTGCCGGCGTGGCGGCCGGCCAGCAGGATGCACACGGTGCCGGGCGTGAGGTTGGGCCGCGTCCGCCGCACATGCTTGCTGAACGACTTGTGGTGGGGGCGGGAGCGGATCCTGCCAAGATCAAGCAGAATAGTCATTCAGGGCAGGATCTCCAAACACTCCTACTTCGATATGACAAATTGAACCTCGCACAAGTGCTTGTGAGTAATTTTCTACTAAGAAATACCTTGGTAGGTATATGAAATCTAAGCTAGCTTAAGCTTGCTACAAGGCCAGAATGAAACAGCACAAACAGCCATATTAAGCAAATTTTAATTTTGGCATATTTGTGTAAAAATATGAATCTCATTCACAACAAGTATTTAGTAAAATATTAATCCAATAAATTGTTGTTGATTTCAAGTCTCAATTTCTCAATTTTTGAACTCTGAAAATGATACAATTACAATAATTACAAAAGTACAATGATAAAATACAACTGTAGTCTCTGTCTTTTAAGAACAGTTATCTTAACACCATTAAAAAATTAAATTGGATCCATATTATAATCATAATTTCTGGGATGAGGACTTGACGGTTTACAGAAAGGAAGTGCCACAGAAAGATTTAAGTGCTAGTAACTTAATGTATGTTCATAAATTTCAGCACCACTTTCATATTTATACATGTTTCTTAGCCCAAATATTAGTTGCATACTAAAAGTATCTTGAAAGAAAACAAAAGGCTGTTCTATACACATTACAATTTTTTTTTCAATAAGTGACAATCTTCATAATATAATAGTTACTCACTTGTCCTGTGTAGGGTAGAAAGACCTCCTGCGCTTGAGCAGCACAGTACGGGAGCCTCCGTTCTTGTCACCACCAACTTGCTTCACCACCACTGAGGGCTTCTTGGGCTTCTCGGCTTTAGGATTCTTCTTGCCAACAAACTTGTAAAGGGCCTGGAAGATAGAGAATAGTGTGCCAAATACTAAATCTATATAAGTCTATGATCTCCTTAATTATTCTGAAAAACTACACTAGATATTCAGTATTGCTGGGAATAATGGGCCAGTCAATCACACATATATATTGCCAATACTTGTTTTTTTTTTACTTGCACTATTAGCAGAGTAGGTTTTGAGGTTATTAAAACAGTTTAGTTTTATATACAACAAACCAAAACAACCTGTAGAAAAATAAAGCGATATTTTAATAATGCTTAACTTTAACTAAGTACAGGAAATTGAAAGTACGAACCTTCTTGTGGTACATCTTGGACTTGGAGAATCTGACAACTCCATTGCCCAAATCGTAATTCCTGGGCTTGCCAACCTTGGCCTTCTTCACGCCGCCTGCGGGCGCCGCGGCGGGCTTAGCCGCCGCCTTGGGCTGTGGTGGAGCCATGACTTAACTGCACAAACAGACACCAACCTCAATAACAACACCACCTCAAATCAATTTTAGGTTACAATTGTTTTGACACGACACAACATGAATAGAGACTTTAAAGCAATTAGGTTCGATGCTATTACGATCGGAATTAAGTGTTTAAGCACTGGATAAAGGGTTATAAGGGTTTATTGACAGTGGAAGCACTTTTTGGTCGTGAACGTCAAAATTTTAACTCAACTTTTCGATGAAAAACTGAAGGTTAGAATCAAAATAGGACACAATATCACTTATACCTAGCCTTAAGATCTATAATCATACACGGTGTTCAATAATTAACACGGATTCGATCGTATTCAAATGGATTTCTTTTCATAAAATATTATTTCAACTCACATTACAACCGGGCTCAAGCAAAAGAATTTGACAGAAAGAAAAATGCCTGTCTATGGCACGCTAGTGACGTTTTATGACAGTTTTCGGTTTTTACGATTCGGTTTATTCGCTATTGACAAATATCCTCAAAACGAGATAAAATGACTAAAAACTAGTTTGAAAAGAAATACATGTTAAATTAATTCATTTCTATAAAACAGTTAAAACATCATGTCTCACTAACAAAAATGTTATACTTCCAATTTACTAGCAACCCTATTTAAAACGTCATATTATTTGAAATTAAAAAAATAATTAGTGATGAAAAATGGCTTCTTTGAGGAGCCCGTCTTCGCCGTCCGACGGCTATAAAAGGTTTAGTGACGATTTCGCAAACACCAGCATCAACAATTACGGCTCGAACGTCACAAGTAAATGAGAAGCTAAGATTTTACTATGCACTGTAGCCGCATAACCCGTGTACGCTTTCCTTGTACTTACAATACATTTTGTTATGCATATTAACATTTGTTTTAATTTTCTACGCTAATTATATGCCTTAACTCATAGATATCCTACTGTACCACTACCCTTTCAGATCGATCAAGTGTTCCTGTAATACCTTAAATGGATAATGACGCAAATCTATGACTCATAGCCGTCTAAACACTAACTTATGTATATTATAAACAATGCACATTAGTTGACCCAAATTCTTTTTTGCGGCGTTTAGTTTCTTGAAGAATCCTTCGCTAAGCTCTTGCATGGCTGTAGTCGCTTTTTGCATGCTCAAAAACTTAATAAGTGTAGTAAATATAGTGTAAATTCCAGTTTTAATTCATAAGTAAATGTAAAACCTTGTAAGTGTTACAATAGCGGCAGCTAGCGCTAGCTAATGCCCCGATTACGCGTCTGTATGATGACCTCTAATATTATATCCAGTCAGATCTGACCTAGACTGCTTAGACCCTTTTATTCAAACCAATTCAGAGAACCTAAGTAGCTAGTAGACTGATATACTTGGTAACACATATATTCCATGAGTTCCATGACTAGGTACTCTGAATTGTTCTCACCGTTCCTAGTGACTGTCATTTAACAAAATCCAATTCATAATAATATATCATTGTTGGAACAGGCATTAACATTACAATAATAACATATGCTATGTTATCAATCATCATGCAGCTTCAGATTTTTATCAATACCACATCACCATACTTCTTTTTTAAAATAATAATGAATATATAAATAAATATAATAGGTCTTCCTTACACCAGACTAAGCCTCACTTCAGCTCAAGAGGGCTTGTTTGTGTGTCACTAGATTATTGATGTCTTCAAACATAGAGTGTATATGCTATCACTGACCCAGGGAGCTTCCATCTTAGGCCCTTATTTAACATCCTAGTGAAGCTAGGATCAATAACCAGTTAACATAAAATAAATTGCTAGTACTGTGAGTTCACTTCTGCCCGCCAAGTTTAGAAATTAAACACTGTTCCTCTGTCAAATCAACCTACTATAATTATTGAAATATATCTTAGGACTGGCCTTACGGGCAATAAGAATGGGGCCAGTACAGCGGTGTCACACACAAATTCAAGCCAATCGTGCACAAGTTCGCATAATGCGCACAATTGATCACAACTAGTTGTGTCAGACTGCACGATTGTCACAAATTCGTAAGTGACACCACTGAACTAGCACCATTCCTAGTGCCTGTAAGGCCCGTCCATCCTTAGATCAATGACTACAATCAAGTGAGAGCAGGAGGTAGCTATCTGTTAGGGTTAGTGGTATAAGTATGTTGAAGGGCAAGGGCTTAAACTGGTCAAGTCAAAGCTAAAAGTTTTTTTGTAAGGGTTCCATGAATTTCATTAAGGGCCTCCCCGCGGATTTCATTGATTTTTGAGATGTTACTCCTACATTTGCACTATAGATAGAATTATAAGACAAACGGCTATTGGTTCTTTAATCTTTTATCTCCATTCTGGTCTGCCGGATTTTGAAAGAAATGAACACTTATTTTTTATATATTTTTTAAACATTGTCTAAAAAAACACTTTTTTCGTTACTAGTTTGCTGTGAAGGATTTTACATGTACGAAATCTACACATTTGGGTTCGTCTTTGATATCTCTAAAAACTGGTCAGACATTTTAATTAAAAACTAATTAACACAAAAGTTATGGCCAGTAAACCAGTTTTTTTGGCCTAAAACTGTTCAACTTTGATGCCAAATATCTCGAAGACAGTGAACTTTGAAGTAAATATGGTATACTATATTGCTTATAGCGTTGCTGTTAATATGGTAAGCTACAAAAAACATTAGAAAACTAAGGGATTCAGATCGAAGGTCATTGGCGTTAGTGACCCCTTTAACAATGTTTTTATTCATAGACACATGCATACTCAAAAAGACAAGTCGAATCAAGTTGCTCAGTCAAAACGATTAGTCAATCATATTTGCTGCTGCTTGCTGTATGTACTATTTATTTATTTTTTGCGACAATAAATGACTATTTTTTTTTTCTAATTATTACTGAGGCAATAAACATTAGGTTTGCTTGGCATTATTTAAGATTTGGGGTCAAGTTTCTAATATCACAGACATTACTAAAGTAATGACCTAATGATTAGAATAAAGGTTATCTTATCAAAAACATATTTTTAGATCCTCTGATATACTCTTGTGCATATACTACCGTCCCACTCCTTTATCTCAGTTATACTACATTCACATTTCCACGCTCTTATCAGCTTTATCAGAGGCAGCTGACATCTATTATCAGACAGGCGTACAGCACCTTTGGTTTTAATTGGAATATCATTGTCCAAGTAGCAAAATGTTTGGTTTTATAAGTTTTATGTAAATATTTGTACTCATCAATCAAATTTTTTAGAGGAAAAAGGATTTATCAAAAGTTGATATTTGAAACTGCAATATGGGTAAACATGGGTTAAACCTTTTTGGTATTTAGACCAAGATATTTCCCTAGGGTGTAGGTAGGTCTATTTTGCCCTAAAACTATTTTAATTAGGGCTGTATCCTTAACCACAGAATAAATAATAGTTAGTTAGTTAGTTAGTGCTTCTGGGCATTTTCCGCAAATCGACAACCATTGTGCCTATTTTGCGTGAAATCGAGGTAGCGCTACTCTAACCACCCCAGCTCCTCCACGAAGCCTAGCAAAGTCTTCAGGTTGCTAATTGCCTCTCCTAGTGTGCACGGAGTCCCTAGGTATTTGTTCCTGTATACTTCTACCTGTTTGCAGTCTAGGAGAATATGTTTTGTTGTTTCTTCTTCTTCCATGCACGCTCTGCACATGGGGCTGTCTGTTTTACCCATATTGTGTAGGTGTTTGTTAAGTGTGTTATGTCCCGTAATTAATCCTATAAATAATAGTACTACCGTACATAAATGATACTTCTTGCAAAACCGCCTCGTACTATTGACAACCAGTCTGGCCTCGTGGGTAGTGACCCTGCCTATCAAGCTGATAGTCCCGGGTTCAAATCCTGGTAAGGGCATTTATTTGTGTGATAAGCACGGATATTTGTTCCGAAGTCATGGGTGTTTTCGACGTATTTAAGTATTTATAAATATTTATATATTATGTATATCGTTGTCTAAGTAGCCTCAACACAAGCCTTTTTGAGCTTACTGTGGGACTTAGTCAATTTGTGTAAGAATGTCCTTATTATATTTATTATTTATTTATTTAGAACCGAAGTCTGACAGCGATTTAGGGACGAATCATGCAGTCCCTTTCTCATGTATGATACTATCCCTTTCTGCTATTGAGGATTGTCAACATTCAAGTCATTATCTTATCTGTGGTTGTGCACGCAAAGGGACGTCAAGTTGTGCCAACCCTAATAATTGCTCGGACCAATGCTGAGCCGAATGGAGCCGAGAATGCTTGAACGCTCTAGTGTCTCCCCACTACCTTTAACTTCAGAGGAACAGTTTATAGGATAATTACTTAATTCGTTTATATAGACTTATCCAATTAAGTAGGATTTAGTTAATGATGTGATTAGACGTAAAAACTCGATTAAAGTAAAATTAAAAAATAAATAAGTTATTAATAAGTTAAATTGCAAAATATGCTAAAAGAATCGGATCACATATTGCTTAACATATTAGGACAAAGCTTAAAGGAAGCGTTATGGTTTTAGCAGTCTAAGTAGGTAAGGTGAGGCGGGTATGTTTGTGTCGTTCTACTATAGCGTCTAAGCTATATAACAGGGTTTCATGAATGTCGCGAATACGAATGCGAATGTCCAGGATGCGAATGTCCGAATGTGAATGCGAATACGAATGTCAGGGAATATGTATTTGTTATTATCATTCCTAATTAGAAAAAAAACTGTTAATACATAAAACATTATATAACAGAACGGGATGTTATAAAATGTTGAAAAATGTTGTCTCTTGGTCAAAATGCAGTAGTGGTAGTGGTTGAAAACAGTTTGCGCGCACTGTCCGCGCGAGTCGACGAGGGGGCCTAACGCGAAAACCGAAATAAAAAACCAACCAAAACCACTAAGACATTAGATTGACAGAGAAAAATGCCGGAAATTGACACGACCTGCGTAATCCAATTCCCTACTGCATATTACATAATACTGGGCCGATTTTTTTGATGGTTGTAATGTAATTGATCCAATTTTGTGACCAGCGGTGGCAGCATGGTTCCATTTTTATCACTTGTCACTGTGCCCGTCACTTTCTCGCTTACATACTTGTTAGAACGGGACAGGCATGGTGACAAATGATAAAGAGCTTACCATCTTAGCCCTACTGGGTTACAAAGGCTATTTATATTTATTTATCCAACTCCTAAAAATAAGAAAGTATATGTAAAAGTAAAGTCGGGTTACTTTAAGAACTTTGATTAGTTTCCGCAATAATAGTTCCAATTTGGTAATAGAACCAAATGTTGACAACCCCAGCGTTTCCTCGAGGTACCATTTCCCGCTCATGATTCAGAGTTTGCAGTAGACATTAACTTTAAAATGTGACGATATTTGTGAGTCAAAGTATTTCTAAATAAAACAATGGCCAAAGTGAATTTGTCAGACCAAGTGTTTTATTACTTTAGCGACAAGTGGTATCGATTGAAATCATGTGAGTAACCCATCATTGTAAAAAGATATTTCAGACTAAGTTTTAGATACAATAAAAAGTGTCTTCTATTAATAGTTTCAATACTTTGAATAGGGAGTTCCTTGGTGTAAGGCCTGAGTGGACGCTCGAAGCGGAGCGTTCGGCGGGGCGTGCAGCGTGGCGTCGAGCTCACAAGTGTTCTATTAATAGTTTGAATACTTTGAATAGGGAGTTCCATGGTGTAAGGTCTGAAGTGGACGCTCGAAGCGGAGCGTTCGGCGGGGCGTGCAGCGTGGCGTCGAGCTCACAAGTGTTCTATTAATAGTTTGAATACTTTGAATAGGGAGTTCCATGGTGTAAGGTCTGAGTGGACGCTCGAAGCGGAGCGTTCGGCGGGGCGTGCAGCGTGGCGTCGAGCTCACAAGTGTTCTATTAATAGTTTGAATACTTTGAATAGGGAGTTCCTTGGTGTAAGGCCTGAGTGGACGCTCGAAGCGGAGCGTTCGGCGGGGCGTGCAGCGTGGCGTCGGGCTCACAAGTGATGTGAGCAGCGTGCACTGCGGCCGCTCCTATACGTTTGCATTTGTTTAACATGCACGCCGCACGCTCCGCCCCGCTGCACGCCCAACTCGAGCGTCCACTCAGGCCTTACGCTTAATGTTTCTTAAAAAAGAACAACAAGCATTATGGGCAGCAGTCGTATATCTTTTTAGGGCTATAACTTTATACTAGTTTCGCCATTCCACTACCTAACTTTGGGATTAGTCTGACCAGAGATTTTAACCATGGAATTTAGCCTTGTCGAATCATTAAGATTGTGAAATCTGGGCAGTACCTACATATATACATTTTAATGTGTATAATTTGTTAATAAATCGGGGTGTCTACTTTCTGGGCAGTCGGGAAAGCTAATGATGGTCATCAAAAGTCAGGAATTTTCTACAGGTCAGGGAAAAATAAGCGTAGCCATTAGGCTCGCTTAAAATTTGCTAGAGTACCTATACGAGGGAGGCTCTTACGCACTCATCAGTCTCAGCTTTGGTCTTCCACCGGAAATTGGTCTAAAGCCTAACAGAGACAGACTAACTTATCTTGATAAGTTGGCAGCAATTTTGATAGCCCGCCAAGTCGAGCAAAAAAACGGCACGGCCGTACCATCCTTTTCTCGAAGCAGTTCAGACCATTGTCGACACCGTTATAACTTGGTTGTGGATAAAACTAGAAACCTGCATTTTCAGTTACTAAGCAGGCATTATATAAACCCACTATATTTCAAATTTCATTAAATTTGAACCAGTAGTTTAAGAATTATAACCAGTCAAAGTTTCTTAATTTTGTCACTCACTCACTGACTGACCTATCATCAAAACTAGGGCACTTCTAGCAGACATAGAAGCTTCAAATTTAGAATACATCATAACTTCATAGAGGTATGACATTTAAAACACACCAATTTATCTTGGTTTAACTCTCGGTATTATTAACCACTGTTTAAGTAAGTCTCCTAATCTTTAGCGCGAGGTAATAAAAAACATAATCCCACAAAGCTACGGTGACCGCTTATTGTGTGCTAGTTTGCCACCGACATAGCGTACATTTTTTTTAAATATGTTCATATTTTACGAAGGCATGTTTGATTTTTGATCAGGGAAATTTGAAAATATGGTCATGGAAAGTCAGGGTTTTTCTGCTCTTTCCCTCATTTCTATATTAATATATTATGATTGCATCTAGATACCTACTAAGTACATAACAGTAAGTCGTAAGTATTATTTGACTTCACGTTTAATTTTTTCCTTATTATTTGTTATTATTTTTTCCTGCACCAACATACACAAATATCTCTGTTTGACCCAATGGTTGACTGATAGAGAATGCCTTTTGGCATTAAGTTCGCCATTTGTACATTTTTCTTTACGTGTGCAATAAAGTTTAAATAAATAAATAAACATTCAATCTAATTTCATCGTCTCTAATCGAGTTATCACAAACAAGCAGAAATTCGCGGCGTTGTGCGACCTTGCACAGTCGTCACGGGTTCTAAGCGATTCGTTTCAACTGTCGCTAGCTATTCAAGCTATTGTAATGTAATGCAATATAAATAGGGTAAAAAATGCTTACTCTGCTCAATTCGGAGGTTGCCTCTTCGATTATACAGGTGTTTATTTAGTTACCTGCAATAATTTACGGGGTGAAGTGAATATATAGGTCATACTGAGCAACCTTTATGGGACCGACCCCGAAATTGCGAAAAAAATTGGATGTTTCATACATTTTGGCTGTCTGACCTTGACATTTTCTATGGGAGAGTAACATTTTTTCGCGATTTCGGGGTTGGTCGTATAGTAAAAGTTGCTCAGTATGACCTACATATTCACCCCGTAAATTATTGCGGGCGACTAAATAAACACCCGGTATCTTACACGTCGAATGTGATAGTTCTTCCAGTTCCCATTTAATTGGGATTATTTAATTACATTACGACACCAGTGCGAAAAGTAGGAAATTCGTAATGAGTGGCGATAAATTAAAAGACGACCGAAGGGCGTGCTTTTAATCGACACAGTGTTTTACAGTAGGTACATATGGACATTTAAATTTTCGTCATAGGCACGTAAAGTGTCAATTACCGCACTAGTGCGGTAAAGTAGCACCATATGTACAGTCAAGACAAAGTGACAAAAATATGTACACACTGTCTATTTTTTACTGTACCTATTGTAAAAAAAAGCGGCCAAGTGAGAGTCGGACTCGCCCATGAAGGGTTTCGTAATGACGTATTAAAAAAAAACTACTTACTAGATCTCGTTCAAACCAATTTTCGGTGGAAGTTTGCATGGTAATTTACAGTCAGCATCAAAAGTAGCGGATCAAATAACGTTTCATAAGTATCTACCATTCTGTAACAGCTTAATAGAAAGTGATGTACTTATTTAATACAGCCAGTACAATTAAAACTGTAAAATATATACATTTGAGCGCGAATTTTAGAAATTTATCTATTTCGGAAAAATTATCCGGAATATCAGTTACTTTTGGGGCGTTGTTTCATCCGCTACTTTTGATGCTGACTGTACATCATATTTTTTTTTTAGTTTTATCATTCTCTTATTTTAGAAGTTACAGGGGGACGGAACACGGACACACTTTTTGAGTTTCAATTCTAAGTATGGGGAACCCCCAAAATTTATTGTTTTTTTTTTCTATTTTTGTATGAAAATCTTAATGCGGTCCATAGAATACATCTACTTACCAAGTTTGAACAGTATAGTTCTTATAGTTTCGGAAAAAAGTGGCTGTGACATAAACGGACAGACAGACGGACATGACGAATCCATAAGGGTTCCCTTTTTTGCCATTTGGCTACGGAACCCTAAAAATTGTTGACGTATTCACAAAAACTGACAATCGCGAATAACTGACAGGCCGATATCGTCCGGCGAACTGGTAATAAGTGGGCCTCTTATACTGTATGCAAAAACCGCATGCTTTAAGCTATTATTTATTACCCGTTTCTCGTTTCTGTTTGTTTGGGGTTGGTTTACCTAAATGTTTGTAAAATGTGTATAAGGATGATGACTAATAAAGTTGACGTTTAATGGGGTTGGCCGGTCGAAGTATTAAACAGATGGCGCCATCATAGCTTGCCCTGTCAATCCCTAGAATTGTGTCAAATTCTTGTTTTTTTTTTGGAATTTTGTGACCTGGATTCCAGTACTTTAAGCCAAATCTCATAGAACAAAACTAGAGACAGGGGCAAGCTATGATGGCGCCATCTATGCAAACCTTTGACAGTTGCCAACCCCATTGCAGATTGTTGATATTATCAAAGAGAATTTGAAGTAGAGGTGTATTGTAAAAGAAAACTTTGTAGCAACGTAAATTTACTGCCATCTTTCGACACATATTTAAAAGTTTTAGAACGCCATTTGACTTTGATCCTTATTCTTTCACTGATATGTGTTCAATTTGTTAAATATCAAAAAGTGGCGCCATCTTACCGGGCACTTTAGGTTATGGCGCCATCGCTCGAAACGATGCTACTGTATCTTTGGCCTTTGATCTATTATATAGATGGCGCCACTTTTTGATATTTAACAAATTGAACACATATCAGTGACAGAATAAGGATCAAAGTCAAATGGCGTTCTAAAAGTTTAAATTATATGTCGAAAGATGGCAGTAAATTTACTGTGGCTACAAAGTTTTCTTTGACAATACACCTCTAATTCCAATTCTTTTTGATATTATTTATAAGTAAATATTTGCCGAGTGTCAAGATCATTAGATAGTGAAGCGAGTCGCTTCTTATCTTATTATGAGGTCGGAAATGGAATGGTGAACGGTGCTTATGCTTATAATTAAATTGAATATAAATTTATACCTACAGTTTTTATAAAAATGAGGTTCGATAAAATATTGTATTCGTCAAAAAGTGCAGTTCCTGACACAGTGTATTCGACGTTCTCCTACTTCTTAAGTAAGTTGTATATTTGTTTTCACCACACCGACTGGTAAAACCCCTCTTGACCAATCAAAAACAAAGTAATCAGATTAAAATTTTGTGTGGTTTCCTTATGTTAGCTGGTGGGATTTCCGTTTAAATGATAATTTAGAATGATACATTTTTTATTACGTATGGATTTGATTTGCTTTGATGTACATCTGGATTTGATTTGTTTGGATTTTTTTGGTACCTATTTATTCATAGTACGAGGGGTGTTAAATATATTCTCGGTATATGTATGAAAATGAAAGAGAACGATAAAGGTAATATTTTTATTTTTCAATATATTCCCCTCCTATGTTTTTGCACTTAAGAGATCGGTCAATAAGTTTTTTACGACCGTCATAAAAATATGTTTTATTTTTAGTGTCAAAATGCTCTTGCACTGCCGCCTTCAACGCTTCATCGTCAGAAAATCGATATCCTCGCAGATCTTTTTTAAGATTTGAGAACAAAAAAAGTCGCTTGGGGCTAAGTCTGGACTGTATGGCGGGTGGGTTAAAGTTTCAAATCCGGATTCTCGAGCCGCAGCCTTGGCAATCTGAGCAGTATGGACAGGAGCATTGTCATGCAGGAGTAGAACACCCCTAGTTAACTTTCCCCTCCTCTTTTCTTTAATTGCTTCCCTTAATTGGCGTAGAATATTAGCGTAGTACTGCCCCGTTATATTTGCACCTTTATCTTTATAATCTATCAGCAATATACCCTCACAATCCCAGAATATCGTCGCCATGACCTTACCGGCTGAAGGTAGGGACTTAAACTTTTTGGGATGAAGTGTACCTTGTACCACTGCATGGATTCTTGTTTGTTCTCTGGGTCATAATGATGAACCCAGGTTTCATCCCCCGTAACAATCCTTTGAAATATCTCATCGGGATTTTAACGACATAAGTCAATAAACTCGGAACAATAAGCAACCCGCGTATCTTTCTGAAGAGGCGTCAGCATTTGCGGCACCCATCTTGCACTAACTTTTGACATATTAAGATGGTCGTGGATAATATTGTGTATAGTATCAATAGAAAGTTTAGTTCATTATCCACATAATATGTAACTTTCTCATTTCTTTTTGAACAATCAAGAAGGCTTTTACCAGTTGGTTTGGTAAAAATAATTATTCCACTTAGATATCCATTTGTCACTATATTGCACATATTTAAACAGATTTAAACAGACTGGATATCTATTGCGCAAATAATAAACTTTTCCTGAATATCGATAAATGCTCCATAATTACTTTCTCGCGGAAATATCAGCCTATACATTTTAAGTATAAAATAGGTACGCAAATACTTAACAGAGTTAACGAGGTCCGGGACTTAGGAGTGTATATTGATAGTGAGATCCAACTGACGTCTCACGTTGACAGAATTACATCTAAAGCCTATCGATTGCTCGGGTTCATCCTTCGTCAGAGTAAAGATTTTAAAAATCCCAACACAATACTTCTCCTTTATAATGCATTTGTTAGATCGCATTTGGAATATGCATCTGCAGCATGGAGCCCTTTCTTCTCAGTCCATATAAATTCAGTAGAAAGAATTCAAAAAAAGTTCCTTAATCGTCTAAAATATAAATTCAATTCCTTCGTCTGTGAGAATATAGAAAGTCTTCAGATGCGTAGAGAAAAAAGGGATATCACGTTTTTATATAAGATTTTGAATAATATTGTTGACTCCCAATATTTGGTAAACAAATTATCGTTTAGATGTCCAACCTTTCGTACCAGGTCCACTTATTTGTTTTCTATTCCGTTTAGTCGAAAAAAATATGCAAATAATAATTATTTAGTAAGAGCATGTAATACTTATAATAAGAAATATTTACATATAGACATGTTTCAATTAAATCTCCGTAAATTTGTATCTGCAATGAAAGCAACAACGAACTAATAACAATAAATAAATAAATATAAAAAAATCAATTACTAATCAATGAGCACTTTTTATATGGTAATTCTGTCTAAAATGCATCTTCTTTCTCTTTCTTGAAATGTATTAAATTGTTCAAAAATTTTATATCAGTAATTGTATAAACTTCATATTTCTTAAATGTTATCATTAATTAAGTACTTAACTTATTTATAATCTTCATTTTAGCTTTTAATTTGCCTTGTTAATTGTTTAATACGTGCATGTTGTTTTTCTCAGAGCAATAATTGTGTTACCTATAAGTGGAAACTGTTCTGGCTGTTGTATTAACTTAATTTGTTAAACTGTATGTGTAATGATATGCTGTTTGTTTCCCTTTGCAATAAATAAATAAATAAATATACATACGCGGGAAGTATATGACAGAGAGAGAGAGATAGAAATCTTTAAAAATTCACTCGCTCTCACTCTTCCTTGGGCATGAAGAAATACAATCCAGTAGTCCAGTAATACAATCCAATCCAACAGTATTTTACGGTTAATCTTGCAAGAGTGGGGGCTATCTCCAAGACTGAGAAATTGGAGAAGGAATAGTAACGTCTGTATACGAGTGATGTTTGGTACTTATGCGCACGTTTCTATTGGTAGATTCTTTCCTCACACTCCTATAAAACCCTTAAGGAAATTAAAAAAAACCATAGCAATGAAAAAAATAGGCCGGTTAACTTATGTGTTCTGTAGATTTTCAGTAACTGATTTCACTATTACTCGAGGTTACCGATCTGCGTGCTAGAGCAGTTTAAATATATATAGCAGTTTATTAACCGTAAAAAAACGATCGGAACGGGAACTAAGGGTAAACTAATGAATGGCGTCATTAACAAACACGCTACAAGCCTGAATTAGCTAATACTTAATCATTTGTCTTAATTTGTTATTTTGACTTAAGTATTATTATATGTATTTGTAAGAAAGGAACAAAACATAAATTTACTAATTAAGGCCTGTAAAGATTTATACATAAGTGGGTTAGAGATTACGAGGTCATTTAGGTAGTACTAGTAGGTACATCCCGTATATCCAGCCGCAAAGTGACATGGTGTCCTTGGATTTGCAGCTCGCTGTACAATCGCCATCAGATATATCGGAGCAGCCGAAGTGCTCACAAATATCTGAACACGCCTACATTGCCATGACGTTAGAGTGCGTGTTCTGATATTTGTGAGCACTTTTGCCGCTCCGATGTATCTGATGGTGGCTACGTACCGCAAACATTCTTGTATCAGATTTTCATGAATTTCGATTTGAGTCATTTGTCTGAGTAATTAGTGTACTGTGGTCGCCGTGCGCCGGAGCATATCAATCGGATGCGCATACGCACTTCACGGTTCGCACTCCGGTAGATCGCTGCGATATGGATAAAGAGAATCATATTCAATTACAAGGTAGGCTAATTTTATTAATGTAGGTAAAAGACGCTAATCCTTAATTATGAAATGAAAAGTTTACAATATATTGTGAATCAAACCAGAACGCGATTTTCGTTATTCTAGTTAGAGAACTTTCCTACCGCCGTGGCGCCGATGATAATGCCGATTTATCACAGAGGCAGAATAGTAGGCAGACCAATTAGGAAGAAAGTGGACGTCCATATTTTTTGATTCCCTAGCTATACTTAGTTAAATATCTCAATCGCTGAACGAGTGTTTATTTGCATTTTAAAGCTGAGATGGTGGGTGTACTAGGGTCCTTGTGAAACAAATATTATGTAACACCTGTGTACCTACCATGGATGCAATAAATCTATGAATGAATATGAATTCTAAAGTCATGGGTAAATTTATTTCATTTCATTTTATTTGCATTAAACATGGTACAATGTTTCTTATACTATTGTTACTGGGTAACATATGATTAACTACATAGTAGCATAGTAAATTTACACCTTAAACTCTAGCACATACAAAACAAAATAGACAGGTATATACAACATAATTCAAATGTCAATACTAAAACTAAGAACAATTAATTAGAAGGAACCATCAATTTGAAATGTCATTAAGAGGCTGTCAACACCCAATGTCCTTGAAATTGATGTTACTTAAACAGTTTTTTAAGAAAGACTATGTGTTTTAGTCAAGTAAGAAAAATATATGTTCATATTAATTATATTTCAAAGACCGTGGTTGTACTCGATACATGATTGAATGAAATCGGCTCGATAGAAAATAATTGCAAAGATTGGTCTTAAAATCACAATTAAACGGTTTTATGTCTTTATTGTTTTGACTTATGGGTCTGCAATTAAAATCACAATTTCAAAACATTTATATGTAAACCGTGGTTGAGTAAAATATTACACTAATAATCCACTTTTTTTTATTTAAATATTTTTCTTATTATTCCCTTGCCCAGGCCCAGTAACATGCGACAGCGCTATCTCATTTACTCCGATACAAATAGACAGTGTGCGCGCTTTAGGTATTGACAGCCTCTTAATATTATACATGTTTTTTTCAATTCGCCTTTTATAGAGTCTTGGTGGTGGAAATTTAGAGATATTTATGTGTGTACTATAATTTCAGACACACGGACCGGCGATGGCGGCGGCGACGGCACGCTGGACATGGGCAGTCGCTCCTCTCTCCACACAGGACTGCATATGTCCGAGGACGAGCATTGGGAGATGAATTATCATGAGGCCGCCATTTATTTGGAGGTATAGTTAGAAATAGGGTCTTTATTGTTTCCCATAAAGTTTTAAGTCATTGTGTATTGTTTGTCCGCATTTTCGTTAGACATAATTTGTTTATTCTCAGAAACGCGTAACGTTTCAGGATTGCCATAAAACAAACCTAACTTAACCTATACATAGGATAACCTTATGAAAATCCGGAGAAGTTAACGGTTTCAGAATTATGACTAATGATAATCTGACAATCATTAAATTATGATTTTCAATAATTATGTCAAACAAAGGGATCTGTTAGAAATATCAATATCTCGTAAACCTTGTACAGCGTTTCATATATTTTCTCTTTCCTGAAGGCTTTTAAAAGAACGAAGTTTCTTTTTAATCACCCTAGGAAGGTGCGTTGTCTCGGCTTTTTACCGTGGCTCACCTGATAAGCCTGGGCTTCACTCGAAAAGTTGATCCCTTGGCGAAAGCACTTAATTTTTATTAAAGTGTCTGCTTTCCTGTCTGATCTGACCTTCCAACCCAAAGCAGAAACTAGGCCTTATCGGGATTAGTTTCCTCACGGAGTTTCACCGAGAAGCGACTGAAGTCTTCTTCTTTGTTGCTTCATTCTTGACTTGATATTTCGTGAAGTTCCGAGAAACGATTGGTACATTCAAATCACGTACGAACTTCTAAGTCTACCGACCTCCCGATTAAAAGGTCACTTTACTGCAGGAAATAAGAATAAGGACCTGTTTCACATTGTCCAAGTAAAGTCCTGAATAAGCTACTCGCCACTTATCTGACGAATAAAGTCTTCGCTGGCTTTTCACAGTCTTCAAATGTGTTTAACTGGTAGATAAAGTTCTAAGATTTGCAGGAATTTTATCTGGCTGTTAATTTATTTGTTAATTAGCTATCCAATACTTTACTTGTACTTTGTGAAACAGGCCCTAAGTCTTAGAGCCTCTCTTTAATATACATCAAGTACAAACTTAAGACTATTTCCATACCATTTCTCCTATTGTGTATATGACTACCACCAACTAACGTGCTTCGCCCCCAGGAAGGCCTGAACAATGAGAAGTTCGACTCCCACCCGTCCAGCCCTGAGGAACTGCCTGCATATCTACGAGTCCACAACCCTTGGTATCACGGACTTGACTTGCTGGCTTCCCTGGTGTTAATACTGCTTGCGTTCACGGAGGATCCTGCGGTACCAGCTTTTGAGGTAATTTACTATTTAAAACCAAATTGTGGTACCTCCAAAAAAACACCATAATCCGTCCAGTCCTAAGGAGACCTACTTATATTTGAGTCGACAACCTCTGGTGTCATGGACTGGACCTGCTGGCTTCCGTGATACTAATACTGCTTGCGAGGTAAATTATTATACAAGCAATTTGTGACACCCTCAAAAAGACAGCCCTGTGGAGTTCCTCGATAAATACCTGTATTTCTTCGAGTCCAAAACCGTCGATACCAGGGAAGTCCTGGTGTTAATATTGCTGGCGTTCACTGAAGACCCTGCGGTGCCAGGCCTAAGCCTACGCCCACAATAGTCATTTCTTTCAGAAAAGTTATTGGGATGAAAGCAGGTACTATTTTAACCACGATATCGTGACAGATCGTCAGTGATAGGTCAACTTGTTTTATTTCGTAATTGATTTAAAGGCAAAGTTAGTTGAGTTATGAACCTTGATTAATTACCCTCTTTTACGTCTCGCGAAACTACCGATCACTTCTGATCATGATATTATAATTGTCTCAACCTCAAAGATTTAGTAAAGGTAAATGTTACTTATGTCAAGTAGCGCCTAATTCATTTATGTATTGCCACGTATCGTATGCATAACATTCGAAAACTCATTAAATTTTTACCGTATTCTTGCACATTCCAAGTTCAAATTGATTCTCCAATACTTACAGCCGTCTTGATGGGCCCCACGCTTTAAAAAACTCTGGTCAAAATGTCTAGTAAAATGTACAATTTAAAATGTCTTTCAGTTACCTGTATGGGCCCACGGCACGATAGAACTGTTGGCGCTGATGGTGATTGGCGTGGAACTTCACCTGAAGTTGAAGTGGATTGGCTGGAGTACTATTCTGAAACACAAGAGGACCATGATCAAGGTACAGTCTGTCGCCATAACTAATTATCCTGTATTACCCGCAAAAGATGGTAATTTCTTTAAGCTTAGAATACATTTAAAAGTCGAAAAAAAAATGTCTTTGGTAAAAATAGAACGTTTAAGAAGTGTAACGTTCTTACGGTAGATGTCGCTAGGGTCCCCTAGACCCATATGGTGGGAAAATTTGCTGCCTATGGATGAGGTCTTGGTGGCTCAGTTGGCAGAGCGCTGGAGTATCGATCCAGAGGCCGTGAGTTCAAGTCTCACTCAAGACAGTAATTTTTCCACTTTTAAATTTATTCTAAGCTTAATAGCATCTTTCGCAGACGTGTTTTTTCCTGTATCCTAAGAAACCAATCGCGATTTTGATGATTCTTACGTCAATCGGTTTATCTAATTGTCTGAGTCATCTGAGTGCGGTGCAGAGCATGGACCATATTATCCGCGAATGCCCACTCACCAAATACCGGGCCAACCCGGCAGTGGACTTGTTCACCCTAGACAACAATGTCACCCAATGGATCCAGCAATTGGGCGTACTGCTGTAATAAATATACCTACCTATATTTCATATGAATGAACGATTGTATTTTTTGCCATACGAATAAATAATAAAGTCATCTGAGTGTCGATCGGAACATCGGAATATAGTTAGGTAGAGATTTCTAGAGTTTAATCGTTCATTTTTTCTTTTCACTTATTATTTACCTACGTACCTACATTTTTTACGCAGTCGGTCGGTTCTATAATAATTTGAACTGTGGTCTGGTTTTTGACAGAAGTCAACAACTAGAACGTAGTGATTATAGGCTCTTTGTCAACGATGATGCCCCTACCTTGTTTTGCGCTTTTCTGTTTACATCCTAAAATATTGTACCATTACTCATACCTTTTTTTTACTTTTACAGGGCGTGACCCTACTAATAATGGTCCTTGAAGCGGTAGTAGTGCTGTGCAGACAATCCTCTCACTTCCGAGTGACCAGAGCCTTGCGGCCAATATTTCTAGTTGACACAAGACATTGTGGAGGCGTTCGCAGATTCATAAGACAGATCCTGCAAAGTTTGCCGCCTATTTTAGACATGTTAGGTAAGTTTGTTTTACTTATGTAGCTTAAATACATTAACCCGTTAACATTTTTAGTACAGGGCTAGTAATAATACATGTATTTGCTGGCTCAGATCCTCCATTTTAAAAGTATCATTAATTTACTTTAACTACTTAAACCAATAGTTATCCCGATTGTTCACAGGGCTCCTAATGTTTTTCGTGGCCACGTACTCTCTGCTGGGCTACTACTTGTTCTCAGAACACCTCGACAATGGTCACTTCTCTACCATCAGTGACTCGTTCGTCAGCATGTTTGTGTTGCTCACCACCGCCAAGTGAGTAGAATGAATTATACAAAAGAATCATAATTCATTTATTTATTTCATCATTGGGATTATTGTCACATCTTATCACAAAATTTTTACTATTTTATAGACTGGCCAACCTTTGGCGTCACTAATGGCGGCAGAACGCAGATAACCTACAAAAAAATCGCTTTGTTTAAAGTCGTGGCGGAAATGGTTGACTAAACTAAAAAATAATTAATGTAGAACAGGTGTAGTTGGACAAACGGACTTGATTACGAGTAGGCTTGTCCTCACAGTTCCCGCCAAACGTGCATCAAACACTACCCTGATTTTTTGCTGTCTGTGTTCAGTTTCCCGGACGTGATGATGCCGTCGTACGCCAAGTCCAAGTGGTACGCGGTGTTCTTCATCCTCTACATCATCACTGTGCTCTACGTGCTTATGAATTTGGTAAGTTTAAACTTGCTTTTACCTTGATAACCCTTACCGATGTAAAAGAGATTTATATTAATGTGTTTGTAAGTATGTAGGATACAATCATACCTACCCATGTTATATATGTGTATGATATTTCTGCGAATTCTGATATCTATGCCTTTGCACAAAAGTTACGTACAAATAGGTATGTAAACTTAGCTAAAACTACGCTGGCTTAGCTGTTAAAAGATACTTGCCGTACGACACCAGAAAATGCCACTCCTTTGAATTTCGAGCTATGTAACGCCAGTTAAACTTCCTAAGGGCGTTTAAATCTTTGAAAGCTTCATTACTACATTCCAGAATAAGTAAAGCAACGAGGTTCACTCTTTCCACTTGGACCTTTTCATAACTGCATGAATTGTCTTTTATCCTTTTCAGTCTGGTAAGGTATCTCAACTTTAATTAGCCGATATTCTCAGCAGAAAAACAACCTTGAAATTCTGAAGTTGTAATTATATTTTAATATACGTGATATCGAATCAATCAAAGCGAGTTAATACAATTGCATTATTTCAGATGTTAGCCGTAGTATACGAGACCTTCACCCGCATAGAGCGCGAGAAATGTCGCGCTTTGCTACTACACCGTCGTCGCGCCGCGCGACACGCGTTCCGTCTGCTCGTGTCGCGCCGCGCGCCGGACGCCGTGCGGCTGCGACATTTCGCCGGACTCATGCGACACTACGCGCCGCACTACAGTAACTTACACTCTAATCTAACTGTACAACTATACTTCGCGTCATTCACGATAACGCGCAAATTTGTCAAATCTAACCTTTGATAACATGAGAGCATGATGCATGGACGGCATCTTAGAATCCAAAACAGACTTTTGAAATCCACACACACGAAAACCTAGAAAACGACTACCGCTACAATTTTCAAGTGAAAGTATGTCCACTACCTAACCTTTGATAATATGACGAGTTAAGACACGCGTCTTCGTGAATGACACGATCTATATGGAGAGCAAAATCTAGATAAAGATAGTTTATTATTCAAGTAGGCATATTACAATGCGTTTATGAACGTCAAATAAAGCTACACCGGCTCTAACCCTACACCTCTGACCCGAGAAGATTTAAATCCCCCCTCAATTGGATGAGGGTATCCCAATATGGACTGGCAAGAAACTCGGCGGGACACATCTTTTCAAAACATTACATCTTCTAATTAACATACATTAAATAAGAAAAATAAAATACAATTTAGATTACTATAGAAATCATGAGAATATAGTACATCTATCAAGAGAATATAGTACTGTGCCAACCGTTAGGTAATATTACTCGATTCACGAATTACTCATAATTAGGCATCGGATTTTTATCGCATGGTACGAGTAAGACTAATAGCGAGCTATGGAGTCGACATTAGCAATAAAATTCAACTCATATTCATACTCATACTCATTCCTTATTTAATTAGTGATTTTCATTTTACAAGGACACGAATGTTAGTAAACGATCCTTTAATTTTGTGTTTCAGGACATAAATATTACTAATAAAAAATAATGACTATTGTTATGTATTGATTAATTTACATTCATATTATTTTTACCTCTTTTAATATACATATTGTTTTTTTTTTTAATGAAATTTCTTAATATAATCAATACCAAAAATAGTAATTATTCTTATTTGTAATATTTATATATTCAAAGACAAAATTAAAGCATAGTATATAACTCGTCAAAGTTCTGGTTCTTGGTTAGGGGACATCCATTAATTACATCACACGTTTAAGGGGAGGGAGGAATCAAGAAAATGTGACATGTTGTGACAAGGGGGAGGGGGGAGTCACAAACTTTGTGACGTCACTTTAACTTCATCAGTATTGAAAAAATAATAATTTATTCGCTGTACAGTAAAATAACGAGTTTTTGGAACGATAATAGATTTATGCGATTAATTTTCTTTCCTAATCGGTTTTGTGTTATAATTACTAATATTTCTTTTGTCAAAAATATTTTGTTAAAATATTAATAGTACATAATTCGATTCACCGATTTTGTTAAAAAAAATTGCCAAAATGTGACGTCACATCAGGGTCTTATCACACTTGGTCACATTTGGCAAACCCCTCCCGTTTGCCAAATGTGACCAAGTGTGATAAGGAGGGGTCAAAAAACCTAGAAATTCGTGTGATGTAATTAATGGATGACCCAATAAAAAAATAAAATCACTTATTAAATAGATGAATGAGTATGAATATGAATTGAACTTTTTTGCTAATATCCACTCCATAGCTAGCTTTTAGTATTACCAGGAGATAAAAACTCCGATGCCTTCTCATAATATTGCCAGTTTAAGTGGTCCGTGGCTTTTTCCCGGTTTTTTTTATTCGTTATATAAACAGTGTCATATGTTTTGATATAACTGGATTGCCAATCCTTTTGTTCATTTGTTTATTTATTAGACATTTATAAGCTAACAGGTACACCAAATCGCTTACAAACTAGATTACAGTAGGATATACAATACAAATTACATTATGTACAATCAAAACACAGTTCATTATTTGCAGAAATATTAAATATAGGATTGTTAAATAAATTAAATTAGTCAAATAGAAATCATCATCATTATAATTAAATTATTAAAAATAGAAGTCAGTTTTTTGTGGCCAAATATTGGCTAAGGAATTCTGATAGCTTTTTACCAAAACCACTAACACTATCCGCGAATATGTCAATCTGCGGGGCAACAATGGACATGACATTAAGGAGAGAGAGCGCCCGAGTCGTGGGTGAGTTAGCCGCGCGGGCAGCGCGCTCAGGCCCGGGGGACAGGGACGCCACCCCGGGACGAACAGGCCGAGTCTCTCCAGTACATCCGGATTATTTACTGTGTTGTTTATTACACCGTAGTAGTGCATCAACAACAACAGCTTCCGCCTTAGCTCCAGCGTATGAAGCCCCACCATCCCCGAGACGATATACGGGCTCTCGCCCTTTAGATGAACTGTAAAATTTTACGTTGTTTTTTGTGTTTGTTCGCAGGCGGGCTGGATGTGTACCTAATGTTTAAGCAGCTAAATCAGTCCGGGACCGGAGGTCTCTCCCGCTCCGAGTTCGCTAATCTATATGAGGTGAGAAAACAGTCGAATAAAAAGTTGATTAGATTCACAGGCAACTTGATGACCAATTGATTTACGCTCAAAGTTATGTAGCTTTCGGCATCACACTGAACGCAGTGTCTGAATGGTTTAGTATAGTAATACACTTTTTTTATATAAGTTATTTCTTCTTCTTCTTATGGTGCCATATCCTATCGGATGTCGGCGATCATCATGCGAAAGTTTTATCTAATCTTTGCCGTTCTAGAAAGAGCGGCGGCTGTAGAATTGTATACAACAAGCCTTATTTTATACCTTTGTGTGACATACGCCAACGTAAAATGAAAATTTGAATATCTTTGATTGTCATCTTATAAATAACAAGATTAAATAACTAGATTTTTAATTATGCTTTTAATATAACAGCGGCGTTCTTGGTACCGGTCCAATCCCTAATATTTTTACTCCATGTTGTTTTAGGTCTTCCTTTACCTCTTTTACCTTCTATAATTTTTCTCAAAATGTCATATTTACTATTTATTTGACATAGGTAATTTACTACAATGTAATTACTTAATCTAGTGTACATTTTCATCCTAGACAGTGTTCAAAGATAAATTAATACAGGTTAGTGCGCTATAGACGCTCATTATAAACTTTTTAACAACTCAGTGTTTATAACATTGACATGGGTAATATCTCATACTTACACTAATGCTTATAAGTAAACAACAGCATAACTATTATTACGTTCGCTCAGATAGCTTACGTTTGCTGCATACACAATAACCACCTATAATTAAAACATTGAATGATTAAGTTAAACTAACAAATGAATAGTAATGCACTGGGACAGTCTTCAATTGACCCTATCGTCAGCGTCTGGACGATGTGCGTTACTTAGGGAGCACACGCTAGCTATTTATTCAATTCAATTCAATCTATATTTATTTCAGACCAAATTACAGTCCATATTTGTTAGTTAAGTACAGTAGAACCTACTTATATTTATATCTATGTTAGTTATCGTAATTCTATCTTAATAATACCTTATTTACAATCGTGGTGCATTGGAGCATGCAACGACGCCCAATGCCGTTTAAAAGGGTTATCCAGCCTCTCCTATTGCCGCTAAGAAGCTGTTGGCGCTGCCTCGCACCCGACACATCTGGGAGGCTACTCGTTTGCGCATTATAGTATAAAAATCAGGGATCGGAAACCGGTATTTTTTGTATGGGAACGAAAACGGTATCGTTTCGTTCTTTGTTAATTATTTCATTTCTAATTGGGCAATCTCATAATACGAAGTCGTTATCTAAAAACACAACCGAGTCCTATATTTGGAGTATAAAATAAACCGAAATATATGTTTATTTCAAAGTTTTTCCAAAAAACCGGTTCCGATCCCTGATAAAAATCATCTATGAGGGCCTCAGCAAACATGCCGGATGCGCTGCAAAAACGCGGCAACCCCAACAGCATTTTATATCAGTTATTTATGAGCATGTGTTATTTTCTGGCGTTGTCCTGTTTTTTTCCAAGATTACGGCAAAAACGCCAAACGTTAAAGAAAAGTAATGACATGTGACAGCTTGTAGATACGATACAGTACCCCTAGTGTAAATAAATTCGATTTCGAAACGTGACGTACGCGTTTGCGTTTAGTCTAATTTTGTATTGGATTTAGAAAGAGCGCGCCAAGCGGGACGTTTTGGAAACTCAAAATCCTATACAAAATGAGACTTAACGTAACCGCGTTCGTCACGTTATGATGTCGATCAAAGTTACACTAGGGGTACAGTTCCTGGTGGTGTAGGTGTTCGCGCTCCGCTGGGCGCCGCAGTCGGCGCGCGCGCCGTGGTACGCGGAGTCGTGGCTGGAGCCCGGCGCGCGGGCCGCCAGCCAACTCGTCCACAAGCCTTACTTCGAGTACATTATCTGTGAGTTATGCAAACTTAAATGTGGTATTTACAGAAGCATTTAAATAAATATGTTTGTGTTTAAGAAATCGGTACTGTTTTTCCTTGCTAGTAGTATGAAGGATTCCTTGTTTCTATTATTTAGTTTATATTATTTATAGTACCTGGGCGACCGAGCTTTGCTCGGTTATAACTATTTATTGTAATATGGTGATAATCTTAACTACATTTTTTTACTAAATTAAACTTGTCTAGTACAATAAAAAAAAAAAATTATATATAAACTTGAACATAAAAAATAAAGTTAGTCACCGGGCGAGATTCGAACCCGTAACACTCGTTTTGCAGTCCGCGTCTTAACCCGCTGGACCAGACGGCCAGTGGCCGCCAACACGAAATTAGCGACCATATTCTGCGTCGAAAGAAAAACGCATGAAAACTCGAAAACACGCGTTTTCCCAAACATAAGACTAGATAGATTTCCCAAACATCTAGATAGATTGTATACCCCCAAAAACCCCCATATACCAAATTTCAGCGAAATCGTTAGAGCCGTTTCCGAGATCACAGAAATATATATATATATTATATATATATATATATACAAGAATTGCTCTTTTAAAGGTATAAGATATGTATGTATATATTGTATGTATTATGTATATATGTATTTTGTTGCTTGTGTATGTTGAATCTTAGGTAAGCTTGTATGTTATTTTGTTAGTACCTAGTAATACCTAATAGCACCGCCCACAATCTCTCTGCTTTAACTTAAGGTTGACTGGTAGAGAATGCCTTTTGGCATTAAGTCCGCCTTTTGTACGATAAGATTAAAAAAAAAAAATTAAAAATAAATAAATAAATAAGTGAGTACGTAATTTCGTTCATTCATCGGACATTTAAATACAAAACTTAAAACTTAACTACAAAATTTAACATCATCAGGAAGCTCTGACCAGCAAGAATCGATGAGCGAGTGTAAAAACTCGCCTACCTTGTGGTTTCATTTTAGTGTTCATACATACAATACCTTCGAAAAAATAGTTATTTACGATACAAGTGTAGAAAATAAGAAATTCGCAACGAGTAGTGATAAATTAAAACACGACTGAAGGGAGTGTTTTAAATCGACACGATTTGCGAATCACCTATTCGCACGTGTATCATACAACGTGTTACAGAACATATGGCTCTTTAAAGTTTCGACATATGCACGGAAAGTGCTCATTCCCGCACGCAGGCGGGAAAGTAGCACCATATGTACTGTGAAAACTATTATTAGGTACAGTCAGCATCAAAAGTAGCGGATCAAACAAGGTGTCAAAAGTATCTACCATTCTGTAACAGCTTAGCAAAATTTGATGGTTCTATATGTAGAACAATTAAGACTATAAAAGATATATTTTTGAATGTGAATTTTAGAGATTCATATATATTTGGAAAAGTTATCCAGAATATCAGATACTTTTGGCGCGTTGTTTCATCCGCTACTATTGATGCTGACTGTACCTCAAAACATTTCCTAGCCTAAAACCGTTTTCTGTATTTTCAGACGCGCTTATAGTAGCCAACGGCGTAGCAATGGTGCTACGCGTGTTGGAAGCCGGGGCGGGCGCCGACCCCGCCCTGCCCGGCTTGCAGCACAGCGCGCGGCTACTCTGTGCCTCCTGGGACACCTGGCTTTTCCTTTCGCGTAAGTGCTGCTACTTTTATATAAATTAAAACAGGACAACAATAGTCCAGATCCAGGATAGTAATATGCTCAGTTTCGTGAAAATTAAAGTAAATTTATTTAAAACAAGTCAACACAAACCCAAACGAAAATTCAACATTTTGTCTGTAACCTTTTGACCGCCAAAGACATATATATATATATATATATATATATATATATATATATATATAGAGAGAGAGATACGCGCGCGGCTTCAGCCCAATATCAACCTTCATGCGTACCGACAAGGTTCACGATTACGCGCCGCGTACGATACGCGTGGCGTTCAAAGGGTTAATAAAGTTTGCTACTTATTTTGAATTTTATTCACTCATAAACGAAAATATTTATAAATTAGACAAAATTTCGCACTGGCGCAGTCGGGTAGGATCTGAATTGAATATGTTATTTAGTTAATTGTGGAATACATACATACATATAATACATACATATAATCACGCCTATTTCCCGAAAGGGTAGGCAGAGACCACGGATTTCCACTTGCTACGATCCTGACATACCTCTTTCGCTTCCTTCACTTTCATGACATTCCTCATATACGCTCGTCGGTTTAGGGTGCTCTTGACCTGGCCTTTCTTCAGGATGTCCCCAATTGGATCAGAGAAAGTCCGCCGAGGTCTACCCCTTCCAGCTCCCTCTTCTACTTCTCCCTTATACACTCTCTTTGTTAACCTTCTTTCTCTCATTCTTTCCACGTGTCCAAACCTCAACATACCTTTCTCAATTTTTGTCACTACATCTTCGTTCAGTCCACACTTTTCCCTTATCACACTGTTCCTAATTCTATCTTGTAATTTTACACCACACACACTTCTCAACGCTCTCATTTGTGGAATTTTAGTAAATAATACTTCATTTGCTTTTTTACTAAAATTTATAATCCAAGCTATAAAGTAAGAAGATGAAGACATATTCTATTTTATAAAAGTATTGTCTTTCCACAGTATTCTTAATAGAAGCAGCCCTCCGTATGATGGCTTCCGGCGTGGCGGCGTACCTCGAGAGCGGATGGAACGTTTTCGATCTCACCGTGACCTTGCTAGCTCTTATGGGGGCTGTCATGCTCACTATAGCGCCCAAACTGTATATTGTCGTCATATTCAGACCATTAAGGTAAGGATTGTTACTAAGGGCAATGTGATATGGCTAATATGGCTTCGATAGCATAGATAGATAGATCGAATACTCTTTATTGGCACACCTCAGTAAAAAGATACAAGAAAATAAACAATTGATTAAATGTAGAGGCAGACAACAGGCGGTCTTATCGCTAAAAAGCGATCTCTTCCAGACAACCTTTGGGTAGCGGAAATAGAGAAGTTAATCGAAAAAGTAGGTGTTTTTAAACCGTTATGAAGCCTGCATTCACATACACATATAAGGAATACAAATAGACATACATAAACATACATATAAATATATATAAAATTAACCGAAACATAGCTAAATAATTATGACAGAAGCATGCCAGCCACAGTGTAAAAATAACTATGTACTATATAAACACTAAGGGAGAGATAAATAATGTTTTTGGAGCATATAGTATTAGATAGATCTAACACCTCAGAAACCTTGAATTGTCTAAAAAGTCCATAGACAGCATCTTAGAATTCAAAACATTCATTTCACACTACGCGCCGCACTACAGTAACTTACACTCTAATCAAACTGTACAACTATACTTCGCGTCATTCACGATAACGCGCAAACTTGTCAAATCTAACCTTTGATAACATGAGAGCATGATGCATGGACGGCATCTTAGAATCCAAAACAGACTTTTGAAATCCACACACACGAAAACCTAGAAAACGACTACCACAACAATTTTTAAGTGAAAATATGTCTACTACCTATGTTATGGTTGAATTTTCGATATATCTAATTTTAATCACTTCATGCACTTTTTTCTCAGTCGTCAAATAAACAAATCATGTATAATGAAAGATAAATAAATGAATAATGATAAAATTCTTTATTAAATAAAAGCGGCCAAGTGCGAGTCGGACTCGCCCATGAAGGGTTCCGTACCATTTATGACGTATTAAAAAACTACTTACTAGTTCTCGTTCAAACCAATTTTCGGTGGAAATTTGCATAGTAATGTACATCCTATATATTTTTTAGGTTTATCATTATCTTATTTTAGAAGTTACAGGGGGGGGGGGGGACACATTTTACCACTTTGGAAGTGTCTCTCGCGCAAACTATTCAGTTTAGAAAAAAAATGATATTAGAAACCTCAATATCATTTTTGAAGACCTATCCATAGATATTAGATACACGTGTGGGTTTGATGAAAAAGATCTTTTGAGTTTCAGTTCTAAGTATGGGGAACCCTCAAAATTTATTGTTTTTTTTTCTATTTTTGTGTAAAAATCTTACCAAGTTTGAATAGTATAGCTCTTATAGTTTCGGAAAAAAGTGGCTGTGACATAAACGGACAGACAGACGGACATGACGAATCTATAAGGATTCCGTTTTTTGCCATTTGGCTACGGAACCCTAAAAAGACACAAAAATGGAGAAAAAGATATAAATTAGTAGGTAACAACAGGCGGACTTCGCTAAACAGCGATCTTTAAATGTACGAATTTTTATATGCCAAATTATGGTTGTATTTTAAAACTCCATTTTGCTTCCAGGCTAATGCGTCTCTACAAGCTAAAGAAGCGGTACCGCGACGTATTCGGCACACTCGTGTTACTATCGCCTCTCATGTCCTCAGCTGGCTGCGTGATGCTCGTCATGTATTATTTCTTCGCTATCGTCGGTATGGAGCTCTTCGCTGGATTGGACTTGAGGAACTGCTGCGTGTAAGTTCCGCTACTTGACACTAGATGGCGTTAGCATGTACGCTTAAAAATTAAGACATTGATAAATAGATGGCGCTGTTAAATTGTATTTGACTCGAGAGAGCTCTGATACGTTGCAACTGATATTTTCACGATATCGAGGCGATTATTTTGTATATTATAAGGTAGGTCCGTCTGTCTGTCTGTCTGTATGATGTGAAAGCTATAAAAATGTAAAAGGGTCTTGACCTTTTCTAAAGAATCAGAAATCTTTTATTGCGAACAATGGTACATAGTTGTTACAATTAAAGTAAAGTTAGTAATGAACTGGAATATCCCTGTCTGTCTAATAAGAAACCTGCAATAGATATCTTGGTACTGTGAAAAAAATCATGTCATCATCATTCGCTTGCCCTTATCCCATTCATTTGGGGTCGGCGCAGCATGTCTTTTCCTTCCATATCTTTCTGTCACCCGTCATCTCATCGTTCACTCGCGATCGTTTCATGTCATCTCTCACACAATCCATCCACCGTTTCCTAGGTTTTCCTCTGCCGTTCCATCCCTCCAAATTCATTCGTAAAATCATGTATTATGTATATTTTACTTAAAATACCATTTTTGACCTAATCAGCAAAAGAAAATGAACGTATTTTAATATACATCAGCACCAGAGTGTGACTTGTTTGCGGGGAGATGGGCGAATGTGTGCCAGGAGTGTCTGAGGTTCTGTGAGATGATGGATGATAGGCTTTCCAGCACTTGCATGTGATTATTAATGAATATCTGTTTTTTATTTTATATATGTTTTGTATTTGTATAGTCTAATTATTCGGTGTATTGGCATATGCTGTAATGCCGTGTAAATATTTGAAAAAAAAAAAAATGTATATATATGTATTTATATATCTTTTTTATTTATATTTGTATATGATAATTATATTGTTTAGTTTTGTGTTTATTCTGTGCTAGACTTCTTTTATTGCATCTCGAACACCTACTGACATAACATTTTTTTTTTTTAATTCCGCTCCCTAAAGGTTGTCTGGAAGAGATCGCTTTTTAGCGATAAGACCGCCTGTTGTTTACCTCTTCTTTATGTGTTATAATATTTGTACTGTTTCTGTATTGAGGTGTGCAATAAAGTATATTTGTATTGTATTGTAATTTTTTATATTACAGAAATACAACAGTAGAAGACTTTTACAAATACTCAGAGAACAGTTCAACAGCTCTCGGCTACTACTACCTAAACAACTTCGAGAATCTCATCACGAGTGGCGTGTCTCTGTTCGAGCTTACCGTCGTCAACAACTGGTTCATACTTATGAATGCGTACGCGACCGTCGCGGGGCAGTTTAGCAGGATTTATTTCATGGTAAGTGGTTTTTGAAGTGAAACTTCTTATGCGACTTGCAACAAGGTTGCGTTAAACGTTTAACGCTATAATCGGTAATAAAATCAGTCTTTATTTATTCATAAAGTAAAATTTGGCAGATGTTAATGTTAACGTTAATGTTATGTTAATGTTAATGCTAATGTTAATGCTAGTGTTAATGCTAATGTTAATGCTAATGTTAATGCTGATGTTAATGCTAATGTTAATGTTATTTGAAGTGAAGTTTCACTTCTTCCGCGCGGAGGGACTCCACGCACAATTTTTTTGTTAGTTGCGTGTTAGTTTTGATAGTTGACGCTAGATGGCGTTAGAATAAATTGCGTATTGATTGACGTATTGATAAATAGAGGGCGCTCATTATCGTCTTAGTAAAGAGAGTTTGAAATATAGGTGTATTGGTAAAGAAAACTTTGTAGCCACGTAAATTTACTGCCATCTTACGACACATGATTAAAACTTTTAGAACGCCATTTGACTTTGATCCTTATTCTTTCACTGATATGTGTTCAATTTGTTAAATATCAAAAAGTGGCGCCATCTTACCGGGCACAATCTAAAGTTATGGCGCCATTGCTCGAAACCTTTGGCCTTTGATCTATTAGATGGCGCCACCTTTCGATATTTAACATATTTAACACATATCAGTAAAATAATCAGGATCAAAGTCAAATAGCGTTCTAAAGGTTTTAATTATGTGTCGAAAGATGGTAGTAAATTTACGTCGCTTCAAAGTTTTCTTTGACAATACACCTCAATTTCAAATTGTCTTTGATACTACATTACAAGACGATATTATAATAATTACACAATTAAAATAGATACAAACTATTAAAAGATATTTATTAATTACATAAATAAAATAAAATAAAATGTCACAGGTACGGTTATGTACGAAATATCATTTGTTATTTATTTATTTATTTTTTAAAACATCGAAACATCGTGAGGAAACCGGACTAATCCCAACAAGGCCTAGTTTACCCTCTGGGTTGGAAGGTCAGATGGCAGTCGCTTTCGTAAAAACTAGTGCCTACGCCAAATCTTGGGATTAGTTGTCAAGCGGACCCCAGGCTCCTATGAGCCGTGGTAAAATGCCGGGACAACGCGAGGAAGAAGAAGAGGTACAATATCATTGTCACTTTTCATAATAGGCATGTGGTACGTGAGATTTCGGCCAGTGGTCAAATATCGGGCTGTCATGGTTCCCTGCCACCGCGCTCAAGAGCCCGTTGGTGTTTAGCCATATTCTCAACATCGACACGAGTTGCGAATTATCTATTAGCACGTGTATCGTACAACGTTTTACAGTACATATTCAACTTCTTCAACTTCAACATTTATTCAGTATGAGTAAATAAATAAATAAAATAAAAAAATCTTTATTGCCACACAACAAAATTTACAATTTCTGTGAAAATAGCTAAAAAATACAAAATAACTTAAACTAATTAACTTAAACTAACACAATAATTACAACTTAAATCTATAATGTGGCAAAGGGTGCCAATCTCAGCATGTGCAGTGCCAGAGGGCTCTGCGCTGATTTTCAGACTGGTCCCGGGAGAGATTGGGGTCGGTCACTACTAACATAATGTAATGTACCTTTCTTAGGTACAGCTCTCAGCTCTATATTGACATCTTTGTGTATTTGTGTGTTCCTGTACTATAGTTTATTAATGTACGTGTATGGGTATGTGGGTGTACTTTGTAATGTGTGTATTATGTTTACATACAGATAAAAGAAAAAAAGAAGAATACATTAAATAAATATAAAAATAATAAAATTAAAATAATGCAAATAGACATAGACATAGACATAGAAATTTTTTATTCAACATCACATGAAATGGCAGAGTTAACAGACAGTGACATTTAATACAAATAAGCCTTAAATTCAGACTTAAAAACTAAGAAATTGAGTTGTATATATGAGGGAGAAATATTCATGAGTGTTAAAAAGGAGCTTGCCTCAGCATAGTGTTGCAGTGTATTTACTACAACGCTGGTTTTCAGGCAGACCCTTGATATATTATCCCTTACTCGCTGTTAGTCGGAAACTAAATGGCTTAGAGTTATGTTATTATGTTTGAGTGTACACTATATGTATTATAATTTGGACAAAACAAGTGCTAATGTGGTGTGAGCTAAAATGAAAAGTAGAGTATATTAACTTATAAGATTGATACGAGAAAGATAACATAATGTAAGATATACATGCGTGCAAATATACTTAAAAAGGTAAAAATAAATAAATAAAGACATAAGGTGCATAAATATTATCATTATAAATATGACGGCGTGGCTCTAGTACCAGGAGGTAGCGTGATTTGTATTGCTATAAGATGTTGCTTAATTCGCAATTTAAAACTACTTACAGTATTTAAGTTTTTGAGGGGTGGAGGTATATATTAGGGGTGGAGGTAAATAGGCCACAAGGGCACTTTTACACGTCAACATGGAATTTATACACCGTGTTTTTATTGAATTCCGTTAACTCCGGGGTATTGGTAAGTACGTTTAGGGAAACTACATGAAATAGTTAATTTTCCAAAAAAAAAATTTTTTTAAATATTTTTTTAACATTTTTTTGTTATAAAAAGTAATTAAATGTTGCATATAGAGTTGTTGTTGCACGGGCATTACATTTATCTCAATCAAACAATTGAAAACAGTGACATGTCAATGTCATTTCGAACATCGATCGTCCGAGATACCTAGTACTTACGTTTAGTAGCAAATGTATTAACCCGTATTAAACACTAATCAATATGTGAACGGGCCCTAAGGTAAGTGTACACACTCGTAAGAGCTTTATAAGATAAAAATAAAATATTGATTATCTCCGAAATGGAGTTAATTAGAATACCGGTGTCTTTGAGAAAGTTACTTAATTTAAGCTCAGGAATGCACCCTTGAAATTAACGCAAATCAAAAAAAACACGGTTTATACAAGTAAAAACAAGTACATGAACAATTATAAAATACAATTCATTGAAAGTATGAAAAAAAATGAAAATGAAAAATGTTTTATTTGTTAATGATACAGGGTTCAATTGTAAAGGTTGGAGTCTTCTAGTAAGTATAAAATACCTGTGACAGAAGACCCCGCTCTTCCATAACAACACGTGTAGAATTGAATTAACAAATAATATAAACAACAAGCAGTTTTGCTGAGTAAAAAGAACAAATATAACAATCTTGATATTTATAATATCAATACATTTAATTTTAATTTTACTAATACATTTAACTTTGAGTAAATTGTAATCTAATGTGATACAAATTTCCTAAACTGTGTGTGTGTGTGCGTGTGTGTGTGCGTGTGCGTGCGTGTGCGTGTGTGTGTGCGTGTGCGTGTGCGTGTATGTGTGTGTGTATATGTTATGTATGTATATGCTAGTTGGCCTATTCTCTATTTGTTGTGTATATTATAATATGAGAGTCTCCACTTCATCATAGCTTTGTAATTTTAACCATTCTGTCACAACTTTTTTACATTTAAATAACTGCAAAGGATAGATATCAATTTTATTATTAATTTTATTATACAGATGAGCTGAGACTCTACTATACTGAATCTTGGCAAATCGTGACTTAGTCGGGGGTATCGGTGCAACATTTTGCTTACGTCTCCCTATAGTTATGAGATTGGTTTGGATTGGATATGGTAAGGACTTATGTAATTTTAAAATTGATTGCAGGACAAATAGCTTTCTAATTGAAAGTAGTTCGGAAAATTTGTAAAGCTCTTCAGTTGGATATCTATAAGGTTTAAAATACATTAACTTAATTAAACTTCTCTGTCCTCTCTCTACTTCGAGGAATTTCGTTTTGGCTGCCCCACCCCAAACCGTAATACAGTAGCACATTACAGATTGGGCTAGAGCAGTATAAAGTTGATTAAGTAATGGCTGTTAAGTTTCCTAATCCTATTATTTACGTATTCAATATGTGAGTACCATGAAAGGCGTTGGTCAATTAGAATGCCAAGGTATTTAGTAGAGCTAACTTTTTCTATTTGCGTGCAATTACAATCGTTGGTGTTAATAAGATCACACGTATGTATTTTTAGAGTGTGATTATCAGATGGCTGAGTAATTATGGTTTTTGTAAAACAGGTATAAGTTGTTTTAGATGTGTTTAGCGTTAAGAGATTACATTTTAGCCAATTACTTATTTTGCTTAAACCAATTTCGGCGCTATTGTAGACTCTATCCCAAGACTTCCCGTTAAACACTACAACCGTGTCATCTGCATATGAAAACACTTGTCCATCTTTTACAAGCAGGTTGGTCAGATCATTTATGTAAATCAAGAATAACGTCGGCCCCAGTACACTGCCTTGAGGAACACCATAGGATATGTCTGAGTCGTGGCTTACATAATCCTCAATTTTAACACGCTGTTGCCGATTTTGCAGGTAATCACTCATCAGATCCAAAGGTTTACCTCTAATTCCAATCAGCTCTAATTTGTGCACAAGAGTGGGAATCGAGACGGTGTCAAAGGCTTTTTTAAGGTCTAAAAAGACTGCCATACAACGGTCGCCTCTATCTACATGCTTAGTTATTACTGAAGTGAGCGCTAGCACTGCATCCTCAGTAGACTTACCCTTTCTGAAGCCAAATTGGGAACTAGATAAAATTTTATATTTATCTAAATATGAAATCAATCTAGTATTAATTAGTTTTTCTAAAATTTTGGAGATTGCAGGGAGAACGGAAATAGGTCTGTAGTTGTTGACGTCATCTCTTTTCCCACTCTTATACACAGGCGTGATTACAGCTTTCTTAAGAGCTGATGGAAAAACTCCATTTATAAAACATTGGTTAGCCAAGTGACTGATTACTGGGACCACGAGATGCCTGGAGAGTTTTAGAAATTCTGTGGGGATATTGTCTAGTCCGGGAGCACTTTTGGTCTTTAGGTTCATAAGTAATTTGTCCACTTCATGAGGATCAGTGCTACTAAGAAAAAATGAGGAAAGGTTGGATTTTATTGGGTGAGCTACACTACTAGGGGAGGAATTTGATTCTGCGATATTGATTTCTCCGGCTAAGTTTCTACCAACATTAGCAAAATAGTTATTTACATAATTAACTGCATTTAAAGGGGTAGATTTACATTTTAATAGCTCATTATTATTATTTTTAGCTTTTTTATAGTGAGTAATTGACTTGATTGAGTCCCAAAGTGCTTTGGAGTCTTTCATCGAACTTGCAAGTTTTTCCCTTTCATAATTCCGCTTTATTTTTTTAATAAGATTATTGCAATAGTTACGGTATCTAGTAAACGTAGTCTTCAAGATTATATTTAGTGGGTCAGAACGAAGTTTAAGTTGCATTTTATTTCTATTGTGGATACAGCGCAAGATTCCAGGAGTAATCCATGGTTTTATTATTCTACGACTTTTAGGTATGAGTTTGATATTTTTACTTGCGTCCAATGAATTTTGAATAGTGTTTGTTAATTGATCAAGGATAAAATTAGGATCATTACTTAATAGCAAAAAGTCTAGATTTTTATTTTGTAAGTTTGCGAGGGCTTTATTATAGTCGTAAGTTGTTAGAATTTTAGGGGTTTTTTCAAAAGCTTTGTAACCCGTTAAACATAGAAAAATGGTATTGTGGTCCGTCACAGTAGTATTAAGAACAGCCACAGAGGCAGTTAGTTTGTCACTTTGTATTTTTAATATAAAATGGTCTAAACAGTTGTTCATACGAGTAGGTAGTGAGTGAGCAGAAAGTAAGCCATAGGTGGAGAGCATAGTTAGATATTGGTGTCTGTTTAAACATTCCTGTGGGGAATCTTGGTGACGGGAAATAAGATTTATGTTGATGTCCCCGGTTATTATTATGTTGTTAAACGATTTAATAATATCTAAATATTTGCTAAGAGAGTTGATAAAAATATTTGCATTTGTATTTGAAGGTGACCGGTAAATACCTAGTATTATCATGTTATTTATTTTAATGTATATACCAGAAGCTTGTTCAAGCTCTAGTTCGCCTAAAGCCGCCTTTAAATGGTTTTTTACAAACACCACAACTCCGTCGTTCTGATTTAGGTTATTTTTAGTTGATAATGCAGTATAGTTAGGTAAGTAGGGTAATGGTTTCGTGTCGTTTAATCTACATTCCGTTAATATAATTACATCGGTTTTAAACTCTAGCTCTGAAAGTGTAATAATAAAATTATCGAAGTTGCAGTAAATACTCCTAATGTTCTGCGATATTATAGTAAAACTGTTATCGAAAATTGTGATGTGTTTGTTTAAGTCTTGAATGTCACATTGAACTGACGTCGATATTTCAGAAGTATCTAAGTCACTTATTGTTGTAAGTATATTATTCATATTAAGTTGAAATTGTGAACAAGGGGTTTTAAAAGAGTCATAATGTTACTTACCTTATAGATGGTAGTAGAATGTGCAAAGACAAAAGTTTTATTATGTAGAATGTAGAGCGGTTTTATGTTGGTGTGTGTTTTAGGTGAATATCGTGTAAGTAAAGCAACCGACTGATTGTTTGGTAGAGTTTTTAAAGTGAGAATGAATAGCAAATTTGTACTAGGAACCCATAGATGACAGATGGGTGTAGTAAGCATGATTTGTAATGATGCTATTACCAGAGAGAAATTAAATTTAAAGATGAGAATGATGTGTGAAGAGTGTAAAGTGTATTAGAAATACTAATAATATTTAAAGCTAGTCTTAATACTAAGTGATACGAGCGTAAGTTAGTACCAGGATAACATGCAAGTGTATAGGCGAGAAACATGAATACAAGTAAGTATGATAGTCACATATTCTGGGTCGCGCTTTCGTCTAGCTCAAGGGCTGGGGTATCCTTGACGGTTGATTGGTCGGTCTGGGTTCTGGTGGTAGGGGGTCTATTGATATTAAATAAACAAGCCTGCGGGTCCTCCTTGCTTAGTCTTTCGACTTGTTCTTCATTGTTTACGAGTATGATCTGAGAGTGGTCATCTTTGCGTAGGTAAACTCTGCCATAGTTTGTCCAACAATATTTGTAAAGGTTTCTTTTCTTTAGCTCCCTGGCAAGGAAATATAGTCTTGACGCCTTTGCAGTCAGTTGCTCAGCAACAAAAACCGGAGGGTTCCCTGGAGCTTGTAGTCTTAGATGCGAGGCACGTAGACTGCCCTTTTGCTTAATATTGTGTGCTTTGCACATTTTGAGGAAATCGTTTTTTATCAGATTGGATGATAATTCGATGATAATTGGTGTGTTGATTGTTCCTCCTTGTTTCGGGCGTACTCTATAAATATCTTTGATGTCCGTTTTGGTAATTGGACTCAAGATCGTTTTTGAAAGTTCAATAGTCATGTTCAGTAAGTCTTCTTTGGTCTCCTTTGGTGTTTTTGGGACATTTCTTAGTTCTAGGTTGGTTTTGCGGGATTCTCGCTGGATGTCCTCGAGTTTGCATTCAAGGTCTTGTATGTGTGTCCTGTACTCGGTAATTTGGCACTCAAGGTTGTCTATTTTATTTTTAAAATCTTCATATTTTGCGGACAGAAATGTCACGGAGTCCTCTATTTTCTTGTTTGTTTCTTTGATTTCTCGTAAAGTTTCGTTGTTTTTTCTGATTTCACTGAGCTGCTCGCCCAACAAGGTCTTAATCATTTTTTTCATTTCTTCTTTGAATGCGGCTAAGTCTGTTGCTATGTCATCCCCATGCTTTCTTTTTGCCCTTGCTGTGATGTAAGTATTTGGCGGTGTAGTATTATTTTCATCTCTATTTAATAAATCATCATCTGACGCTGCCCGCTTTTCGTCTAAGTGGCTCATGGTTACTAGGGCGACAGAGAATAGCGGAGGTCAATAACCAGTAACTTGCCCGGGGTGCTGTGATAAGCGGAGGCGTATCCAATAGCGAAGGCGGGGCGTGGTATAGATAACGGCGCGCACGTGATTGGCTTGCGCGCGCGCACGTGGCTTATCAAACTAGTCTTATTCACTCACATGTTCGCGATATACCAGGAGTAATAAGAACACCTCTTAGCGGTTAATGCACTCCTATTTTATGACGAAATATTTGTAACACAAATTTATTAAATTTATTTTAAAATAAAATTACGCGAACTATGTATACGTATGCGCCTTACGGCGGTCCGGGGGGAAGTATTATTGTTTAAAGAAAAAGTAAATAAAATATTATTATTACTTAGAGATGTATAAAGTCTCTAAATGTCGAATTTCGAAAAAACAAACTAAAATAATAATAATAAAAAACACAAACAGATACAAAAAAAAATCTAAACTTATTTAGAGGTTTAAATATCTCTAAATGTCAGAACTAAATGATTTTTATCAAATTATCCTTAGAGATGTATAGAGTCTCTAAGAGTCAAAATTCCGATATTACTTCTTAAAGTTTCGACATATGCACGGAAAGTGCTCATTCCCGCGTGCGGGAAAGTAGTACCATGTGTACTGTAAATGACTTTACATAATAATTGACTTATATTTTAGGTGTTCTACCTGTTCACGATGGTTGTGCTGACCATCGTGGTGGCCAGCGTGCTGGAGGCTTTCCGGTTCCGCATACAATACAAGCGCTCCACTACCAAGAGGGACGGTAAGTTGAATAAAAAACATTTCATTTTAATTATGTTCATTTAAGGTATTTTTCTACTTGTCGACTGTAATGGTTGAATTAAAATTTCGTATACCAAACTATAATTGCGTACTTTTCAAGATTTTTTTTGATACTCTGTAAACTACAACTATATAAAAATTGACCAATCACGTGCCGCCGCGCTCACGTATACAAGACTAAACGGGCGCGGGGCGGGAGTCGCGCGTTTAAGTCTACATTTTTGTCTACTCAGTTACTTATTAATTTTTATGAATTATTTAAGTTTTATAGGAAAAAAAAGCATTATTTTAGATAGCTTGTAGAAAAAGTATTGTATACAATAGTGATATAATCAAGCTTTTCAATCTTGTACCTTACTTAGGTAACTCAGCAAGCTTCCTTGCCTAAACACGGTACTAGACTGAAAAGCTCTCTATTATAACACGATTGTATAAAATATATAATCGTTGATCTGTGATTATTCGGACTGCTGATTAGAATTTTATCTAATTGTAAGATTTAAAACTGGCTGTCATACTCGTAGCGATGTCTTTGTAGACAGTTTTATGTAGTTATACTATCGGTATACACCGGGTTTTTATTGAATTCCGTTAACTCCGTGGTATGCATAAGTACGTCTAGGGAAATTAAATAGCATAGTTGATTTTCAAAAATTTTTTTTTTCATTTTTGTATTTTTATAAAAAGCAATTAAATGTTGCATATAGCGTTGTTGTAATACGAGCATTACATTTAATTGAACCAAACAATTGAAAACTGTGACATATCAACGTCATTTCACATCGATCGTCCGAGATAGAACTTACGTTTAGTAGCAATAAATGTATACACTCGTACCTACTAATCACTAATTAATATGTAAACAGGCATTAAGGCAAGTGTATACGCTCGTAAGGGTCTTATAAGATAAAAATAAATTAATGATTATCTCCGAAATGGAGTTAATTAGAATACCGGTGTCTTTGAAAAAGTTACTTAATTTAAGCTCAGGAATGCACTTTTGAAATTAACGAAAATAAAAAAAAAACTGGATAAGTGCGAATCGGACTCGCCCACCGAGGGTTCCGTACTTTTTAGTATTTGTTATTATAGCGGCAACAGAAATACATCATCTGTAAAAATTTCAACTGTCTAGCTATCACGGTTCATGAGATACAGCCTGGTGACAGACGGACGGACAGCGGAGTCTTAGTAACAGGGTCCCGTTTTACCCTTAGGGTACGGAACCCTAAAAACACGGTATGTTTTGTGTGTTGCAGAGGAGAAGCTGCTGCACGAGGAGGTGCACACGAGCTGGGAGGAGGCGGCGCGGCTCGGCGCCGGCGGCGCGCTGGCCGACGCGCTGCGCCCCTTCCTGCCCGCCGGGGTAACTCACTTACTTCTTTCTTTCGCACCAAAGTGCTTTGCCTGGCCTTTCCATCCTTTCTTGGATTTTTGCCGGTTTCTGGTCGCCGCCCGTGACGACGGGCGGGTCTTTCTTGTGCCCGTTTCTAGGGGCGAGGGCTTCTAGGCCAGTCCGGGCTGCTCAGGAGCGCGATCAGTGCGTCGACCTCTGATACAGCGGGGGGCGGCGTGGTCCTGGCGGCTGGAGCCGGCGCTGGCGGCGAAGGTGGTGCAGCGGAGGGTAGAGCTGGCGCCGCCTGTGTTGAGGTGGCCGAGGGCACTGGCTTCTTTTTCGTCGGAGACCCGGGCTCTCTCGCCTGCCGCGGTCTTGACTACTTACTACGCGTGCAGTTCCTATTATAAAAAAAAATCGATGTTAACCCTTTGACTGCCAAACATGGGTGTAGGCAGGTACAGGCAGGGAGGGGAGCTCCCCCCCTCCTAGAGCTCAATTTTTACATACAATGTACCCCTCTGCGGGGTCTCCCCCCCTCCCTTAAGCCTCCGTAGATGTCAGCTTGCCCCCCGCCCCCTAGTTCACTGGCTGGCTACGCCCTTGCTGCCAAAGATGGTTACAAATGCGCATGGTTACAGATTAATAATAATAAATAACGGAGTAACGACCCCACGGACCCGAGTACTCCAAGGGTCCTCTACATGTTGGATCTATATCCCCACGCAAGCCTATCAAAAGACCGGGATTTATAGGCCCGTGAAATCCAAGGAGATACAAATAATAATAAAATGCTTTATTGCCCACTACAAAAAAAATGGTACAAAGTATGTAAGGGTATAAATATGTAGGTAACAACAGGCGGACTTATCGCTAAACACTCTGTTCCTCGGCATTTATTTGCCCTGAGCCATTCTGGCAATCGAATTTCGTTAATTAGTTCTCGATCTGGAAATCGATTTATGAATTTCTAGTGCTCGAATTCGTCACTCGAAAATCTGGAAAACGACGAAATGCTATTTTTTAAATACGAGCGATAGAAGTTGGGAATCTAATGGTATTGACCACTCGTTTTCAATCATATTAAGTAAATAAATATTCTTTATTGCAACAATAATACATTATGTACATTGCCAAACACATAACGTCTCTATAATGAAAACATACGCTAGTTTGTTTAGTACATAATACATGTTTTGTTGGAATGCAAAACATTCCCATTTTACATACATGTAAAACTACAAATAAATTTTAAAGGAAAATAAAATCAGGTAACAACAGGCGTCTTATCGCTAAAAAGCGATCTCTTCCAGATAATTAACTGAAATCTTACTTAGTCTCTGCTGCCTACTATTCGTTGCACGATTTCATATAAGTATGTAATAAAGTATGCAGTTAAACATCCATACTCGGACTCCAATACAAATTAAATATGCATGTGTTGTGATATACCTATAAACTATAATTTTTTTTTAACCAAATTATTGTTTTATATGTAGTATAAATTATCATTGTAATTTGAATGTTGTGACGTGTAAAATTATTATTTTATAAATAAATAAATTGAATTGAATTGAATTGAATAATCTTTAGGTAGCAGGAAATGTAGAACTCATACAAAAGTCAAAAGGTAGTGCAACGAGCTAAAAATGGAGACTTAAACACAAACACACATACTACTTATATTAGTAGAATTTAAATTCCTAGTAGTGGAGATAGTATTTTATTTATTTATTAAAGAAAGAACACAAATCCGGCGATCGAAATTTAAAAATCGGCCCCCTAATCGCTCAACGGAACCTTCAGCGATGGTTATAATTAGTTTACGACTATCGAAAAGTAGAATGATTCGTTCCATAGCCTGGTATAGCTTTTAAAGTCCATGTACATGATGTACAGATGTCAATATGTTTACAGACGGAGGTGACATTCATCGGGTCTCGGCCTCGCACGAAAGAGGTGCTGCAACGACGCATGTACCACCAAGATATCCAGAAGTGGCTCGCAGACGAGGACGATAACGAAGGTAAAAGAATAGATTGTTGATCAAGAGAAAAAATAATAAAGAGATGAAATAGGGGAGGGGGAGATGACCGAACGAGATGCTCTTACGGAACTTTCAGTAGGAGTAGGAGAGAAAGCGCTTGTCGTTATCTCAGTCTCACTTGACTTTCAAAAAGTCCTAAGTGAGGTAGACGTTTTTTGTTGCCCACCGTTTTTATGATGGGTAACAATGAACCCGGCCAACTTTATTTATTTAATTTTGAGGTGTTGTAGCCATTTCCTTAGTTTTTTTTAGAATATTAAGAAACTATAGCGGAATATATTCTGTGAATTTTTATTACAGTTACATATTTAACGACACAGCTTTCAATTGATTAGAGCTCAAAAGTGCTTAAATAGCTACAATCCTACAATTATTCAATTAAATTCATTTCAATAATTTTATTCAGAACAATATAAAAAAAAAATGTTTATTTTAATTTTGTCTATCGCCAAACATATTGCCTGGCAACATTTTTTTCTCTAACTTCCTTCTTAGACGAACACGGCCATGGCGTGTTGTACTAGTGGCATTTAATTTGTTTTTCTATAAAATAAATGTATAGAAAGTTCATACCATGTATTATTTCTACTACAACTAACAATGGGTGAATGAAGAAACTATGTTAGTAAATAAATTAGTAAAACATAATTAAAATTACAATTATGTACATATTATCATAAAATAAAGTGCTATGTTGTTATGCGTGTAAGACGTCTAAGTCCGTTTATCTAATTTTTACTATTTCTCCAGTCCCACCCTCAACAACTCTGACCTCAAACGACCCCCTGGCCCCGCCGCTCATCCAGCAACCAGAAGCGGAGACCAACCACCAGCTCCGGCCCGGCTACCAGTTGTAGAACCTACTCATCTACGTCCTGTACTATAGGCTAGAGGCGCTGTGGGGTGTGGTGCGCGCCTTATGATCCGGCGTGGCGCGGTGGCTGAATGCTATGTTCCGGTGCCATTTGTAAAAAAAAATTGTCTATGATTTTAAGGGCTATCGCAGACACATGTGAAATTCTGCTTAAGCGGCAAAACAAGCAAGGTTTGTCTATGGGTTTAAGGGCTATCACAGACACATGTGATTTTTTATTGTTTGCCGTCGCACGCGTCACATCCTCGACAAAGTAAACCTTTTTGTGGAATGCCCCTCGGAATGTCTAGTTTTGAAAAATCTGGATAGGATTTTTTCTAGACTGGGACTAGAAAAAAAAGGGAGGGGTATCGTCACAGAAAATTTGAAATTCGCGCCTTTTTCTACTGACAAACTTGTATGACTGGCTATAGTATGAATAAATTGTGATCTGATAGTCTGTAGAGCCCGTCTAAGCTTCCGTCATATTTATCGTCACTGCAAAGTCTGAACAGTGTGAACTTGTTTCAACTCTAGTCTCCGAAATCTGTCAGACAGGTTTTCAAGATAATAATTAAAATGTATCTGTGCTGTGGTGACTCTTAAGCTTATTTTCGATTGACATGCATTTGAAAATACAGGATTAAATACCACATTCATAAAATAAATGCCTGTACCAAATTTATAAAATCTGACTCGCCTGTTCAGCATGTTGTTTAGTTATGGCGACGATTCCACAAATTTGTCTGACCAAAAGCAGGTTCTTTCTTGAATCCATTACCTTGTCGTCCATATTACCTAATTACAATAGCCATATTGATAATAGTACATTACGATACAAGTGCGAAAATAGGAAATTCGAAACGAGTGGCGATCTATTAAAACACGACCGAAGGGAGTGTTTTAAATCGACATGAGTTGCGAATTACCTATTCGCACATGTATCGTACAACGACGTTTTACAGTACATATGGCCCTTTAAATGTTCGACACAGTAACGTAATATGCTAATTTTCGCACTAGTGCGGTAAAGTAGCACCATATGTACTGTAAATGTGTTTTTGACCTGGCCTGATCAATTTTAAATTTTATATTTACACGGTATACTATAAACTAACATTTGCATGCCATCGCCGTCGAATAATATACGTTTGAAAAAGACGGGGTCATTGACTTGATATGTCTTATGCTGGAGTTGATAACAAGTGACTTGCTGTAAAATAATTAATTTATTTTAAAATAAAAGGTGAATCTTGGAGAATTTAACAACTGGAGTCGTTTTTAAGAGCGTACCCCTCTATCGAAAACCTCGGCCATTACAGACAAGGTGTCTCCAGTTATTAAATCTGCCAAGAGCTGAATGGATGTATAATGATGAAATAATAATAACAAAATATGTGTAACATCTGTGATAGAAATAATTCAAAGCGAGATTTTTTATTTTTCAGTTGAAATTTTTGAGGTTGTTTATTTTATTATAATTTTAATTAAATTAGACTTGAGCCAGTAAGAACAAAATGAGATTTTTATAGTGGGTTGTGTCAAACCGTTGTGTGCTTACATTTAACATTACCCAACGTTTTTTATGCGTCAGATACTCCCCATAATTTATTTATGTGTCTTCACTGGTGGGCAAGCCGTCAATTTCTACACCATTCAAATATTTTTAATTTATAACCTATAAGATAAAAAACTTTTAGGTTATAAATTATTTTCTTATAGGGAGCGTGCATGAACTGTAGGAGGCAGCACAGGAGCCGTCAGATTTTTGGCGCGAGGCGTAAATGTGATGTTTATTGTTCCGATGTAGCCCACAAGATGGCGGAACCTACTATGCACAAGACAACACGACGTGTAAATGTGCATGTTTATGGTTCCGATTCAGGCCACAAGATGGCAGACGCTTCAACGCGCACGGTCCCTATACCGGTCCTGAATTTGACACAACCCACACTTTATTTGGTTGTTATTAAAACCAAAGCTTGATTTTATTAAGTTATAAAAGTATTTTGAAAGGCAGCTGATTCTAATAAAGGATTACGAGTATTAAATATATATGATAGTGATTATTAGAGATTGCCTTCATAGAGATTAAAATTGAATTAAAGTAACATTAACTGTAGAGAGAGTTATCATGTTCGCGCTGAAATTATTAGCTAATGATATTATTGATTTCTTATGAATTTACAATAAAAATAACATTTTTTAAATAGATGTTTACTAAATGCATAGTATGAATGTAGCAACAGTTTTGGCAGCAAAAAGAAATACATACCATTCTCGTTTGTCTTATTTGGTTTGTCTATGGTAGAATATAAATTGCATAATATTTTTTTAATAATTGATTTAAGTAAATCTTAACGATTACATTATTATTCTAAATATCAGCCTTATCCAATGACCATCCTAAACGAGAATAGTTTAATTTGAATTTGATAGATGGTAGTGCATAGTCATTCTTGTGATAAGCGTGGACCATATAGAGTATTATATATTTTATTACGATTTAAGTTTTATTTGTTTGACGGAAGGATATTTCTTAATATAATTTATTGTGCTTAAATCAAGGCTCGAAAACCGGTTAAATTTCCAAACCTAGTACATGATAATTGATTACGTACTTAGCGCAAAACCTTTTAATTTCGGTTTCTTTTGTAAAACCGTTACTTTTAAACCGGTTTTTGGAGAATATTTCCACAAAGTTCTTGTCAGATAAACCGATTTAGAACAACATAAACCGGTTTCTTCCTATGTGGGTGTCTTTGTTTACGCGGCACACCACTGAGCCGGACGGTCGTGTTGTCGCTCGTCGAATAAACCGGTATATTTAGGATACAATAAAGCTCTTAAAACGTGTGCGTCCTTATGAAATTTCGGAGTAAAACAAATAAAAACGTTAATTACCGCTGTTTTTAAAACCGGTTCCGAGCTTTGGCTTAAACATTATACTTACTTATCTTCAGTATTATATGTGTTAATCATGTAAATAAGTTGATGTGTCTGAATCAAAGTAACTTTGTTTAACCATATTATTTGTATTAAATATTTCCTATTATTTTTGTAAATCAATTTTATGTTAAGCTTGATTAGTAGTATATGATCATGCGCCATATTGCGGAATTTCATTGAAACTACATTTTTCATACTTGACTGAACTTATACACAAAGAGAATTTGAAAAAGAGGTGGATTGTCAAAGAAAACTTTGTAACCACAGTAAATTTACTGCTATCTTTCAACACATGATTAAAACTTAGAACGTCAGTTGATTTTTATCCTTATCCTTTCACTGATATGTGTTTAATTTGTTAAATACCAAAAAGTGGCGCCATCTAATAGGTAAATGGCCAAAGGTATGGCGGCATCGTTTCTAGCGATGGCGCCACAACCCTTGGGTTATGCCCGGAAATATGGCGCCACTTTTTATATTTAACAAATTTAACACATATCAGTGAAAGAATGAGGATCAAAGTCAAATGGCGTTCTAAAAGTTTTAATCATGTGTCTAAAGATGGCAGTAAATTTACTGTAGTTACAAAGTTTTCATTGAAATTTCTCTATTTCAAATTCTCTTTGCTATACATGAGAATAACAGCGCCCTCTTGACAATGATCGTATATTTCTGGTCGGGGTTTAAGAGCCAAGGGCTTGTCACCGTGGATTATTAATAATTACAGTCATTCTGAGTCAGCAGGATAATGTGGCGAATTCTAAGGACTCATAAATGTATAGCTATATTCACATATGATTTTATGATAAATTCGTCAAAAACGTCATGTGCAAACATAAAAATGTCAAAGTAAAAGTAAGTGAATAGGGTTGTTTCCATCTACAAATCTTAGGGCAGAATTGTATCCCAATAAATTCTTTTGGATTATAAGAACATGTTAAACTACTTTTAGGGGACCTGTAATGACCATATTTTTGTAAATATTGAATTTAAAATATCTTTTGGCACACGTCACGTGACTAAACTCGAAACGTCATTGAAGATTCTGATGACGTCACAACTCTCGGATTGACACTGTTGACAGTTAGGCGATAAACAAATGACAAATGTCAGTTGACAGTTCGTATCTTCTACGTGTGTATGTAGTTATGCAAACCGTAAACTGTGACGTCACACAACTTTCAAAGAGCGTTTTGGGCGCGAAAGCATCTGTCAAAATATATTTTGTTAATTTAACATATTTAAAGCCGTTTTTAGTATAAAAGTTGAATTTTAGGGCAACTTTTAGTTAATGTAGAACGTAATACAAGCTTTTCAAAAAATTGGAAACAACCCTATTAGTATGCATTCGGTGATAAAACAGAAATAGAAACCTTTACTTACTTATATTACTTACACTTACAGAGCAGCTTAAGACATCATCTAACGAATATCATTCCGCCATTTAATTGACTAAGAGTGAAGGGGAAGGAAGTTCTTAATAACGTAGGACTTCAAATAAATATACAGGGTTATTTTAAAACTATATTCAATACTACTCTCCGGAAAATCTTTTGTTTTCCACAGATGTCCATTTTGTAAACTTTGTAAGCTATCCTGTACCAAAGGCATTACTAACTTATTCATTACAGTCATTACTAGTTTAATAATGTAATATATATTATTTGTATTGTAATCGTAAGCGGAAGGCCTGACTCCCAAGCCCGTAAGAAATTCGTCTCTCTGCCACGTGCGGTTTTTACACCACTTAGGTACCCATAAGGATCTTTACCATTTCGGTAATAAACAAACATACGGCCCGCCTGATGGTAAGCGGTCACCATAGTCTATAAAAATTAAATTATCATTTATTTCGACCATCTGGGATCATACAACAAACAAACAAACATAATACATTACAATAAATTAAATAAATAAATAAGTTAATTAATAAAATTTAACAATATTCCGATTACATTAAAATTAAATAACCATGTTAGTGTGTGTATGTGTCTATGAACTACAAGGGTTTACTTGCGCGTGGAACCTTTGAAAACGTGTACTTTTCTAAGATCTTTCTCAGTTCCTCGAGACAACTTCCGCTGGGAACTCATTCTGCAGCCAGAGACGGTCATACATGCTAGAACGAGATGGTTTACGTGCTGTAAAATATGCCTTGAAGAGTCTGGTATAAATATTATAGAAACGGTGCTTTCGCTTGAACGATAACAATTATAAGTAAAGCGCTAGGGTTACGGTAGGCGAATGTGTAGTAGTCAAAATGATCAATTAAGTATGTCTTAGTAATTTTTGATCACAGTGTAGATGTCACTCTGTATGTTTTTTTTTATTAGTGACCCTTTGAAAAGTAATCGGTGTCAAAACAGAGTTGAATATGATTGTACTAAAATAAGCGCCTTTTAAATATTTTCATGTAGTTACAAAAGTATTAAACCTTTTCAACGCCAAAGACCACTAAAACGGTCATCGTCTGTCGTGCCCGCGACGCCAATGACCATTAAAAAGGCTATGGCGGACGTTGTCAAAGCGACTTTCCTACTGTCAGTTAAGCTTCATATTCGCTCTTCACCAGTTAACTTTTTGGCGTCCATGGCATTTCTTGACACGTGTGGAAAAGCGTTCAAAAGGTTAACTATTTCCTCTCATCATTCCCAGTAATTAAGTTTTTGTGATAATTTAAAAAAAAAAATTGTAATTTTTTTTTATCTTTAATACTTACTCTTTTATAAGTTTTTTGAAAAGTCAGTCAGCAAGAAGTTCATAGATTAAAATTATAATGTCGATTTAATGAATTACATGCCTTATGTGGATAAAAATAAGGCACAATTTGATATGTAGTCTAAGTAACATTTTATACTCTGTATTTTTAGGTTTCTAAAAACAAAATCTACCCTCAAATGGCTCCTTAAGCCAGATGAGGGCAGATGAAAACATTACATGATCAAATAATGTACGTTAAAGTCAGGTCGTTCAGTCACAGATCCAGGCGGTTTTGTATTTGGTTGGTTAACCAATAAATGTTGTAACTAGAAATTGTTTGTTTACTTTTAATTAAATACCTAAAGATACAGAGTATAGTTACATAAGTATCTGTTTTTCTTGCGGAATGTATTAATGGTTTCTATGTGATGTCTTCCACTTGTCCTCTTGTCTATGGTTTGGTTCAAAATGTGTACACTTTTGTGGGATGAAGTCCATTTGACATTACCATTATATTAGGTCATTACCTATGAAATTGGCGTTTTGTATGGAGAACTTTAACGAAATTCGATTTTTTATACAATGAATTTTGCGTATTATTTTGTGATGGCATTATCAAACCAAACAAATTGCCAGTAATCTTGAGACATTTTTAAGGCACATTTTCTATCTCATTTTTTTTTTTTAAATCTGTCTCGTCAAAAAAATATAAGTCATTTAAATACTCGAGCCGGCAGCACATGAAAAGAGCTGTTTTCAGGGCGGTATTCTGAATACATAAAACAGTAAAAGTAGCAAATAATTGTATCGTTGTAATTGTATTGTATCGTTGTTATGTAGCGCACTAATGAAATTAAAAAATACTTCGAAGTTACTATTAAAATAAAGACTAATACTTATTAACAAAAACACCAATTTCATAGGTAATGTACCCAATATTTGTAACTTTATAATTTGGTGCCACCAGAGATATTCACTCTTTCGTATTATCATGTTAGTCACTAGTATGGAAGGTACAGGCAAGGAACAGAATCTCCATAGGCAGAACTGTTGCAAGTGTCCAGCTGTCAGCTATAAATAATAGTTCCAAATCTCTCCAGAGTAGCGCTAGAGTAACTAAGAACCTAGGCGTTATTGAAGGAGTGAAGTGCGCTGTCTATGATTAGATTTTTTTTCTCAAGTATTCTAGGTATTGTAGCGCCACCTATTTATGATTTTTTGTCGGACACTTTTTGGTATATGGTCCATAGTCACTAGGTTAGATTTGGCAAATCTGCGCGTTATCGTGGATGACACAACTACTTATGGTGGTGTAAATTCTAAAAAAATACGGAATCCTAAACACATTCACTGCCGGGAACCCACCTGGTGGGCGCTCGTGAACTTTGTTCAGATGCCGGAAAACCCGCTGGGCGGGTTGTTTTGTACGCAGCTATAGTTTTTTGTCTGGCAGTGAATGTGTAAAATGTGCCTGCCTTTTTATTGTTCTTGCATATTGAAGTAAAAAGGCTAAGAGACGAACAGACTAAATTGTCAAACATTAATACCATCCTTCTCCTTTTCCAAATAAAATCACGTCGGTGGCATACAAGTATACAGATCGGCTGATGAAGTAGTTATCGTAGCCGATGGTTGACAATATTATTACACCCCCTTTCATAATTTGAATACTTCAGTAAGGTTCAATCTGGACTATTCATCAAACGAAAGTGTGCTCTATTCCTACACAGTAGGGTCGAATATCTGTATACGCGAAGATTACGCATTGAATGTCAGTATTAGAATGAATTTCATCGATTAATTTATTAAATGTCACGTTGTTGAGACGCAAAATAATTGTAAATGATGTGTTGATATTTATAAATAAAATGCACTTTTAGATAATATAGTTTTTTATTTAATTCTGACCCATTAGAGAAATATCATACAATGATAATTTCAGAAATATGGGTAATCCATTTCCATAACACAAAATTTCGACTTTGGTCATGCCTAGTCATGCTTTTTACTAACTCTCTAACAATGTATAAGGCATACGGACGACCGGAATTATGAAAAATTTAACCTTATCATTTTCAGATAAAGTTCAAAATTAGGTGGGAAATATAGTCCCTCTGCCTTATAAAGGCTTAACAAGTACTGTCACATTTATCATGACATTTTCGTGATTTTCTGGTTGGTCCCTTAGTAAAAGTTGCTCAGTATGACCTATACCACAGATTAACCTTTTGAACGCCACGCATATCGCACGCGGCGCGTACTCGTGAACCTTGTCGGTACGCATGAAGATTGATATTGGGCTGTAGCTGCGCGCGTCATATGACATCTTTGGCGGTCAAAAGGTTAAGTTTGACTCCTTTTCTTACGTATGGTACTACTATCCATCCCTTTCGACTAAATAGGGTTGTCAAAATTCAAGTCATTAATCTCAAGTTGTGCCAACCCTAATAATTGCTTGGAGCCGAGAATGATCGTAAAGACGCCGGAGAGGGGCATACATTGTATGTAAAATTTGAACTCTAGGGGGGCAGCTGACCCTCCCCCCACCCTGCCTAGTCCTGCCTACGCTCATGTAGGTCTGTAATCCGGTAGGGGTCCTAAGAATGTTCATGTAAATAAAAGTCAATATAAATACTCGAAACAATTTACTAATACATCTAAGTTCATAGATTAACATTATTCTAGTTATTCCACGTAGCACCAAATACCCTACCATTGAGCGCACAATAAATAATACACTTTGATGGAAAAAAATGTGCTTGCATTGCACATGTTGCAAGGCGCATGTGACTTGCGTGAGCAGTAATTGTGCTTTCGCATGTTGCAAGTAACTTGCGTGAGCAGTATGCGCAAGTTACTTGCGTGAGCAGTAGTATGCGCAAGTTACTTGCGCTTTCCCGCATTTTTACTAGGGCAATTCAAGTCACTGGACGCACAAGTTTATACCTTTGAATACACAATGCACGTAACTCAGGCGAGTGTCACAACATGCGCAAGTTACATGCTCCGTGTGCAATCACTTTAACATATTAAGTAGAAGTTATAACTAACAATTAAAAAAAGAAGATTAGTATAGATACTAACATTCTTTTTACAACAAGAGCTCGTTTATTATAGCTTGTAACTTGTAATTAGCTGTAAACGTAACATTGGCGTCCGCCTGACGGTTATAGAACTCATTCGTTATTTGACAGATGACACATGACAAGACGAAAGTTCCGCATATGGAAGGTGGAGGTAAGAATACAATCTCCATGCACCAAAGTGTCTGTCAAAAAACCTTATACCTATAGGAGGCGCTACAATAGGGAGCGTGCATGAACTGTAGGAGGCAGCACAGGAGCCGTCAGATTTTTGGCACGAGGCGTAAATGTGATGTTTTTTGTTCCGATGTAGCCCACAAGATGGCAGAACCTACTATGCACAAGAAAACACGTGACGTGTAAATGTGCATGTTTATGGTTCCGATTCAGGCCATAAGATTGCAGACCCTCCAACACGCACGGTCCCTATACTTAGAATACTTGAAAAAAAGCGCACTTCACTCCGTCAATAACGCCTACGTTCTTAGCTACTCTAGCGCTGGAGAGATTTGTAACTATTATTTGAGCTGACAGCTGGACACTTGCAACAGTTCTGCCTATGGAGATTGTATTCCTTGCGTCCACCTTCCGCATTTTGCACAGCCAATACAAGCGAGTTTCTTATAAAAGATAAAATCGGGCACAATGAGGTAATATAACACTTCAGAATTACCCGTTATTGTGGCTACAAATAGTTTTTTTTTAACTTACAGCTGAATTGCGGGATCTAAAGAAATGACGTCACAAGTTTATCTTTATGGATTCTGGCAAAATTTTGGAAAATGCAGCGAGCAAAAGTGCTCGGACGCATTATGAATGGAATACATTCATAAAATGGCCACGCACTTTTGCAGCTGGGTGAACTCAAGGTCAACACTGTTATTTAATCTCCTAAGGCCTACCATACAAAAAAAATGCCATTTGAATTTGAAATCGATAATGAAGGAAATATGGTTATTATTTCTTTTGGTTTGAAATCGAGCGAAACAAAAGAAATGCAAGTTTATTCAAATTAAAAATGGTTTGAATTACATTATGGTAATTAGTCCCATAGGTAGGACCATGGGCATTACGAGGATAACTAAAAATTCGTAAACCTTAGGTCAGAATGTTCATATTAGTAAGTACTTTTTAGAGGCAAACATGAAAAATCTCCCCACTTTTAAATAATTCGCCCTTGAGGAATGTTTATGGAAATTAAGGGCTATTCAAGTTATTTCTAAACAAAATGACGTCTCTCTTTAGAAATTATGAAACACATAAATTATACATAAACTTAAAATGACAATAATAAATACATTTTACCAATCGTATAGTCAGCGGCAGTTAAGACCTTTTAAAAATCTAGCCTCCTGTATATTTCAATGTATTTTTTTGTTTTTAAGCCCTTACCGCATGTAATTATACAAACGTGATATAATACAGCTTTTCAGGCGAGTACCGTATTTAGGCAACAAAGCTTGCTGAGTTGCCTAAGCAAGGTACGAGATTGAAAAGCTTGATTATATCACTATACTTAGTATAAAATACTTTTTCTACGAGTTATCAAAAATAATACGTTTTTTTACTATAAAACCTAAATAAGTAATAAAAATTTATAAGTATCTCAGTAGACAAAAATGTAATACAAAAGACATAAACGCGCGAGTTCCCGCCCGCCCGTCCCCCGTTCCATGGGTGTGCGGCGTGGCGGGGGGCACGTGATTGGTCAATCTTTTTATAGTTGACCACAGCGTATCGAAACGAATATTATAGTTGAGTTGGGCACCCATACATCTAAAGTACGCAATTATAGTTTGGAAATCGACGTATACGACCAATTAGTCGACGAGTAGAAAAAAGGCTTCTGGAATCCAGGATATCAATAATGTTGCTGCTAACTGTACAAAGGTTTTCTGGAAGACTGCGTGACAAGATTATAAAATATTTGCACATGATTCTTATAATTCAAACAGAGCGTGCTGCGAACTTTCTATATTCAAAGATTTTGCATCTTCGTCTCTATCAGTATTGCAATATTCGAGCGAAACAGAAGATGATTATATCGAAACGAGAACATTTATAAAAAAAGCCAAGATATAGGCAAGTTAAAGTGAAAACAGCTTTTTTTAACATTGGCATAAGGTATAATTTTACTTGGCCTGTGGAAAAGCTATCACAAAAAAATAAGTTTTCATGGGAGCCAATTTGTATTTGTAGGTGTTTTTTTTATAAGGCTGGTCCACACAGAACGAGCCGCCTCGCGAGGAAACAGCAGTGTCAAGCAGCTCGGGCTGTGTAGACGTGCCTCGGACGAAGCAAACGCACTCGCGGCCGCAATGCCTTGGGCTTTGTTGGGCGAGGTACTTCTCCGCAGACCAAGCTGTCTCGCGCGGCAAATTCCTGACGAGGCGGCTCGTTCTGTGCAGACCCGCCTATTAAGACATTTGAACACATACATGAAATGCAAAAAATGTTATGCCAGATCTTTACTGACATTTGCCAAAGAAAAATATGCTTTTAGAATAAAAACCTTCGACATTTACAAATGTAAATAATAAACCAAAAATAAAATATATTTACAAGGTTCTATATCAAAGTACAAAATACAACTCATATTTCGCCAATATAATTAATTTTAATATTATTTTCTACTAATTACATTAAGTGTGCATCTTTGATTGCAGTTGTTTCCCAAGCCAAAGGCGAAGGCAATACACAACATCCGTTTTTTATTATAATTATCTGTTACGATTAACCAAGAAAGAAAATTATTTTAGTCCGACATGCATATGTATAGATATTTATGAACGAATGGCTATTAGAATATAACTGTATCAATAGAAGCTGCCTAGCAGTAACACGCTGTCCAACCCGCAGTTGAAACGTAGGTGGGTAATAAATTAACTAAAAACCATTAATACTAAGCGATGCCAAATTTTATCATTTTAATACGTATAATGCCCGTGATAGTTAAATTGGTTTTTCATTATAGTTGCTCGAAAAAGATCTTATTTCATGCAGGTGTATTAGGGAGTCCCTGGGGGGGGGGGGGTAATTTTTTTTTTTAATTAAGTCACAAATTCATACAAAGTAGGTATAAACGAGTTTTACTTTTAAAATACTGACGTTTTTAATTTAAATATTTGTTTACGTTTAAAAATATTCATTTTAATAATTGAATAGTCGTTTAAGATTTCGCTTAAAGTTTAGTTTTTTTTTCGCACGTGTGATGAAAAACATTGTGTGTAACTGCGGGGCTAAGAATATTGCAAACTCCTTTCCAATGTTTCACTTACCCCCCTCGTCTATGTTTTAGACACATATAGTGTATAATAGATATAGACACAAGCGTTTGTGAATAAAATACTCAAAAGTGAGACTTAATTTATGCTTAAAGTTAATAATAATTTATATTTCAATATCCTCCTAAGCTCACAGAATAAATAAATTAATAGTAAAGAAAATGTAGAATTTATTTTGTTTTTAAAACGAACGAAACAACAGAAATGCAACCCTGTTCCAATTGAAAACAGTTTAAATTGCATTGAAGTAATTAGTACTACGGGTAGGACCGTGGGTTAGGTTAGGAAGTTAGGAAGTTAAATCTTGCCTGAGAAAACTCAATGGGTCAGGTATCGCATAGGCATCTTATTTTAGTTGACTGGTCAAACATCCATGGAGTGTGGCCTTGAGAATTGAGTAAATTTAAAACATCAGTAAAATTTGGCATCCCTTACAATGAGAGCTGCGGTGGCAGCATGGTTCCGTTTTTATCACTTGTCACTATGCCCGTCACTTTCGCGCTTACATACATGTTTGAACGTGACAGGTATGGTGACAAATGATAAAGAGCCGATCTTAGGCGTACTGATGTAAAAACATACATAATTATAATAAATAATTAATTAAAAACGTAATAATTAAAATAAACAATAAATAATGCTAAAGCATTGGTTCATGATTCATACATTTAATCATGGATTTATTAGATTTTATTCATTTTTCAACTCTAAATTTCTAATTTCATAATTCTTCCATTGTATATTGTATACATATATCCAATATTAGTGTATTGTAAATATACACTTGCGTTTAAAAGCAAAACAGATCACTACATAAGAAGATTTCCATGCAACGAGTCCTGCTTTAATGGCTCTTGTTTATTTTCGATTCATTCTCAGGAATGTTTTCAAAAAGACGCTTATAATATTTTGAGCAAATCAAAATTATAAACTACTCCGTTTTATGGTATGACTTGTAATTTTACATACCTATATTTTTACAGGCAGGCATTTTTATTAATTTATTTATTTAATACAATACTGAATATGTAAAATGAATTAATAAATATCTGACAATATTCAATATAATGCGGACGTGATTTTCTCCAATATTATAGGCATCTTTCTATTATTACACAAATTGTTACAATAACCTTTTAACAGAGTTCAATATACAATAATAATCTTCAATTATTGACAGATCTATTCATTCAAAATACTGTATGGAACTGAGGTATTTTGTATGGAGAATCTTTGATCTGATTAACGAAAATTAAACAAACTATATTTAATAAAAATATATGTTTGATTTAAGTTAAACAGGGATGGCTTATAATGCAATTATAACTTCAATAATAATATTGTCTTTTATCATTATAATAGACCACAACACATTCTAAACTGTTTCTTTTATTTCTCGTGCCTTTTTTTATGAAGATTGTCATTGTCACCTGACAATGACAATCTTCATACTTTTCAGGTGCCTTTCACTTTCACAATTTACACTTGACACTGACAATTTCCTGTACATTTCTGAGAGACATCCCTGTACAGAAATGACATGAAAACAGCGATGCACGGTGAATTGCCGAGTGGTGAAGCAATTGCCTAAGCCCGATATAAAGCGATGGTCACTAAAAATATGGACGTTAAATGACATCGAATTGTCAGTGGTAGATGACAATAGTGAAGTTAAAAAGGCCAGTTTCTTTCATACAATTAGTCTCGCGTTTAACGCCAGCATACATAAGCATCATCTATATAATGGTGCTTTTAAACCCACGTATGTGATTTTTCACAAACATCGACCATTCAAGTATCTTAAGTAGACCACTACTTATTAAAAATATTCATCTGTCCATCACCAACACACAGTATAAAAACACACACTTTATCATTAAGCTATTAGTCCATTTTTCTCTGAATTGTCTTTTATGGTACAACCGTCAAGTCCTATTAGATAACTCTTTGCATTTTTTTGATAAATTTGGAAAATTCCACTTTTCGTGCCGATTCCTAAACAATATATCCGTAATGCCATAGCAAAAAACATCCGCAGACGTTAGATTCACTAGCATAGAATATATAGGTATTAGTTTTACTTTAAATTCACGCTTTATGACATCTTGAGACGGACGCCGTTATATTGTTGTTAGCGTATTATTCCAGGGAACCATATCACATTGACTGCTTTGCTTTGACTTGTTGTTCGACGCCGCAAGAATTAGTTTTGGAGCAGTATTTTACCAGGGTAGAATTGATGTTATTGGTCCCGACCTCTAATCCCTGTTTTTAGTCTGACGTTGCTGAAACGGGTCTAGGAGCAGTCCTGTTACAGGTAATCACAGAGTATAGCTGGTGGAATTGGTCTTAGAGCAATGTTGTGCAGGGCATCGATATTTTTTCCTAGTCTTAATTGGACGCTGATGAAATCTTAGGCGCAGTCTTATACCAGGGTACGACTAAAATTTTAGTCCTTTGACTAAACTTGCCTGCAACCTGTAAAGGCATCGGCGGCATTCCCATAATGTTATAGTTGGACGCTGCTAAAATAGGTGTAGGAGCAGTATTGTACCAGGGCTTTAGCCTTGTTCTCTGTGTCACATCTCGAGCTGCACGCCGGGGCCGCCGAGGCAGGTCTCGGTGACGCGGAAGCCATTCTCGAGGAGCTGCCCCGTGAGGGAGTCCACAGTGGAGCGTGGAGTTGAAGGCGGGATGAGGATCATCGCGTAGCTGTATGAGAAAAATAATAAATACAGTGGTGAATTGCACAATGCATTTCCTGATTGAAAAGGCCTATCGTTTTAATAGCAAGTCCATTTAGCAGACAACTAAACCCTAGAAGGGTAAGCAAACTTAAAAAAAGAGATAACATTTTAATAATCATTGGTTTCCTTTTCTTTTGCAGATCCCAGGCAAAACAGGAAGAATCTTGGTCACGGCACCAAATTGTAAACACAAACAAGTATATTTAAATATATTTAGGTTTTCGAAGAACAATGTTATAGTTGAGATGTTAACATAAATAAGTAAATATGAGCGCAATTAACGCGATATTGCTCAATACAAAGACTAGTGGAATGACTAATAAAGAAAAATAATGCATACCCTCCACCACCAGCACCCGTGAGCTTGCAGGCAAGGTTCCGGGCCCGCGCCAGGCTTCTGATAGCTTCTAAGGCTGGATGCGACACGCCCAACGCCGCCAAAAGGCAATGGTTCATGTCCCATAGTTCCTGAAACATTCATAGTATACTTTAACATAACATTATGTATTGTAGAAAGGGAAATAATTTATATTGAAATTATTTATTTCTGGAGTTACAGGCAACATAGGCCAATGAAAAATTTAGATTATATTAGGTAAGGGAAGAGAAATTTCCTTTTGAAAATCAAGATATATATAGTATTACTTACTCCTAAGTGTTGATAGTCCGCGTCCGTGTCAGCTGGACACTTGCCACCAGCGAGTTTTTCCAAAACCTAAAAAAAACAATATGTTTTTGAGAATTCATGCTCGGTGTCAAAAACTTACAATGAATCCAAGTGTAGGCGATAGATACTTATTTTATATCTAAAGTAAGTTTGGGTATAATCTTATTAATTTAAAATATATAAATTTATTCCTGTTATTAAGAAAGCCAAAGATTTCTTTACAATGTACACGAAAGTTTTCAAAAATCCCTGGCTACTCATTACGTCATTGTATTAGTCGTAATTTTAAGTATTAAGGTTTATTTCGTGAATGCTAACTCCATCTGTTGGACCTATAGTGTAAACATTCAAATAAATTCTCAGAGGGCGCTGGCGTGTATACTTAACCTATAACATATTGCAAATGTACCGTTGCCTATCTGCTCACCACGCGAGCACTCTCTCATCATTTCACTTAAAAAAACCTAGTTTTTATCCATCTTCCACCTGCGTATCCTACACCAAGGTTCGTTCCTTTAACTCACTAAACCATACTAAGGTTTCTGAAAATGTACCAATACCACATGACTCGCGAAAGCTTCTGTCCGAGAAACGTTCCAAGAAATAATACTGGGCAATAATAGCGAGCATTCGCTAGTCCCTTAGATATTACCCGAGAACTACAAAACGCACGTTCGCTCGTTTTTGTTTTAACCAATGTGCGTGCGCTCGGAGCGTGCGTTTCATGGCCTAGGTGTTGTCTAGGTGGATGTACTAACCTGCGTGGCAGTGTGCGCGATGTCGTCCAGCGCGTTCATCACATGGTCCACGGCCGCCGTGTTCCTTTGCCGAATGCCCGCGACTTTTACGAGCAGGGCGTGCGTTTCGCGGTTCACGCGCGAATCTACGAGGAGTACTCGCAGGTTGAGCCGGATGTCGAGGTGGCGCGGCTTCGTGCCCTTTTTGAAGGAGACGATGGACCCGAATGTGCAGGTTTCGTTGTCTATGCCTGGAAATAAAAGTAATAGGTACTTACATATTAACTGAACAAATTAAACTTCATTCACAGAAAAATAAGTTAGACTTCTAAATTTAAACTAACAGTAATGCATCAACGTCACCGACCGATTTTTGCAATTTCTACGTGTCCTAAGAAAGGTAATAAAATGTTGTAAAATTGTAACACGTGTTTAATTTTATTCCTGTACTGAATACCAACGAAGTAAATATATAAAACTTACTTCATTCTGAAGTATGAATGTTGCTATTATTGTTCATTTAACTTCAAAGTCGTAAATATCGATAACATAAATACAGCCACATTTTCTTGTTCGTGGCAAAATAAATATCTAGGTATATGTACATATGACATCATCCTTGAGTGTCAGTGGTTAAAAAATATAAAACATAAAATTCAAATTTATTTTCCCCAAAATATTACTTTCTACTTTTTATTGAAATTGGAGATTGAACATACCTATAAAGAAATTTGGAATAAGTTTTCCATACTGAAACAGTTTTTTGCGATCAGATTTAATTGTCTATTTACATATCGTTCGAATACCTATTCGATACAAAGGTGTGACATCACAATAGATTTACTAAATGTGCAAGGCGTTCCTACCGGAAGGAATGTTCCTTTTTGACATTGACAGTCTGTGAACCTCTTATTATAAATTAATTTCATTGTCTTGTTTTTTGTCCACAAAAAATGTGAAGGAGTTGAACGTTATGTATGGGGTGAAATTTAGTTTTTAATTTTCATAAGAGAATTATAATCTACAGCTAGAAAGTCATGCAATAGCACTCAACTTTATTTATTTACTTTGAGGAGCGTATCAGAGTGGTCAGAAAAAAGACAACGAAAATAATTTTGACCCTTATGCTACGTTTGCTCAGAAATATAATTATATAACTAAAACAATAATCATATAATTATTATAGATATAAAATTATACAAACACAAAAATCTTAACCTAAACTGAACTAAATCCTAAATCTAACCGACACACAAAAACTATCCGCACAAACTCGCCCCGCGCCCCTCCAGACGCAAAGGACCCCATCACGCTCGCCGCGTTGCCACGTTGAACGGCGATGGATAACCTATGCATCAAAAACGACCCGGAGCGAGGGTCATGACCACATCATGATGGTCATGAGTTTGCTCAGTAAGATTGTCTAGGTATTAGTTTTGAATACTTCTGAAGAATTTTATTCCTGTCTGAAATTTGACGCGATAGACTTTTTTTACAAAAACTTTTGGATTTTCAGAACGGTCAATTATGCGTAACCCAACCTAATCTTATGTAACTAGACTTAATGTCTTCAATTTTGACACATGACAATGACATGTGTAACAGTAAATTTAAAATGTTAAACTTGTCCTGAACCCATTTCTATGTCTGTGTCTCAGCTAACTGGTTAAATTTGCCATCTAATCAGTCGCCTAGCCCGTTAATGAAACGCCGGCAACTAATTAAATGACTTATTTATTTTATCGTGAATGTATTTATTCTATTTTATGTTATTTCATTTCTTTAAATTTTTTAAGGTTACTTTTATATCACTTGGCTGAGTGAACCAGTCGATTTCAAAGAGCTGACTTTCAGTTCGCCAAGTTGTTAAACGGTACAATAATATATACGTATATGCTGATACGTTTCACGGTCCAACCTCCCAGTTCATCTTAACTTTTAAGATCGACTGAGCTATATATTTTTTTTCACGATGTTTACAAAACAATATTAATATAAAATAAGCACTTCTAAATGACCATTAGTAAAAAAAAAACATGAACACAAGGTCCCCCGTGTGTTGCTGACAGTATGAACAACAATCTTAACCTCCAAGTCCCGCGTACTTGTACAAGAACAAATTCGAGTTTTAAACTCTAATAAAAAAAATCCTAATTCAAAAGCGCAAAAATTGTCCAGTAGGGCTAAGATAGTCGGCTCTTTATCATTTGTCACCATGCCTGTTACGTTCTAACAAATATGTAAGCGCGAAAGTGACGGGCATAGTGACAAGTGACAAAAATGGAACCATGCTGCCACTGCTGGTACCAATGGTTAAACCATGTCTTTACATTACAAATTTTATGTTAACCGAGTGAAAGATTCAGAGAAATTAATAAATAGCCAATTCATCTCCAATAACGCACGTCAAGTGATTCGCATTTGACAGTGCAAGGTCACGCTGTACAGAGGTTCAAGGTTCAAATCCGCGATGTGTGCCAAGGGCATTTGCCAATTGCTTCGATGATTCTGGATGCCAACCAGTGTACAAAATAAAAATTTCACAAAACCGGCCGATAGCATGTATTCGTCACAAATTACAATAGGGTTGTTTCCAATTTTTTGAAACGCTTGTATTATGTTCTATATTAACTAAAAGTTGCCCTAAAATTCAACTTTTATACTAAAAACGGCTTTAAATATGTTAAATTAACAAAATATATTTTGACAGATGCTTTCGCGCCCAAAACGCTCTTTGAAAATTGTGTGACGTAACAGTTTACGGTTTGACACATAACTACATACACACGTAGAAGATACGAACTGTCAACTGACATTTGTCATTTGTTGTTTATAGCCTAACTGTCAACAGTGTCAATCCGAGAGTTGTGACGTCATCAGAATCTTCAATGACGTTTCGAGTTTGGTCACGTGACGTGTGCCAAAAGATATTTTAAATTCAATATTTACAAAAATATGGTAATTACAGGTCCCCTAAAAGTAGTTTAACATGTTCTTATAATCCAAAATAATTTATTGGGATACAATTCTGCCCTAAGATTTGCAGATGGAAAGAACCCTATTGCCTACAAGTAACGATCATTGAGTTAATCCTTGAAAGACAGATACACGTACACCTGGACAGTGGACACATTATGAATGAATTCATTGTCCATGCAACTTTGCAACTCATAGGAACATAACGAAACTACAGAATGTTTTTTTTTTCACCAGCCATACTCTGCGTAGTGGATTTATAGGTCATACTGAGCAAATTTTATCATGGGACCAATACCGAAATCGCCCACTGAGGGTTCCGTACTTTTTAGTATTTGTTGTCATAGCGGCAAAAGAAATACATCATCTGTGAAAATTTCAACTGTCTAGCTATCACGGTTCATGAGATACAGCCTGGTGGCAGACGGACGGACAGCGGAGTCTTAGTAATAGGGTCCCAAAGGGTATTAGGTATGGAACCCTAAAAATTGGCTCGGCTACGCAGAGTGGCTAGTGAAAACGAAACGCACGCTCGGAGCGTGGGTTTCGTGGCCCTCAGGTATATAACGACGACCGGCGACCGATCTGGCCTAGTGGGTAGTGATCCTGCCTATGAAGCCGATGGTCCCGGGTTCAAATCCTGGTAAGGGCATTTATTCGTGTGATGATGGATATTTGTTCCTGAGTCATGGGTGTTTTCCATGTATTTAAGTATTTATAAATATTTATATATTATATGTATCGTTGTCTAAGTACCCTCAACATAAGCCTTATTGAGCTTACTGTGGGACTTATTCAATTTGTGTAATAATGTCCTATATTTATTTATTTATTAATTATTATTATATAAGGGTTGTTGATTGTTGATTACAGAGTACAGATTAAGTGACTGAAATATTCGATTTTAGAATAGACAACAAAAATCAGAGAGACATAAACTAAATTATTATTAGTAAATCGTTCATTATGATTATTATTAGTAAATTGGACTAATGTGCTAATCATTATCGGAAGCCGTAGGTTTTTTAAATGACCGTTAAGGTGTAGGTAGCTAATAAGTTTTTTAATTAACAGACGATTATCTTTCAGTACATTTAGAAAAAAAAAGTATTACTCAAACAATAACGGCAAGGTTACTGATGTCTGTATGAAATTATTTGAACATATAGCACTTATTCAAAAGCAAACACTTAAAACTTATTAAATTGTAATTAATTATTAACTGATAATAAACACTTATAGAGGTCATTTAGTTTAATAAAAACAAGTATATTATTAAGGCAAAGGTATGCAAATAAAAATGTTAATAGCTTGTAAATCTCTATTATTGCCTGTACCGATGCCTTTAGAATCTGAACAATCTAAGTTTTCGGGCCAAGTGCTTCGTCAAGTATGGACTTATAGATATATGTATGCATTATTGCTGCCAAGTTTGTGGCCAGAGTCTAGTGCTGAGCCTATCTACAATCCGAACAAATATCGAAAAGATGTCTAAATATAATCAAGACTCACCTGAAGGCGTTCCATGCATGATCCTCTCGCAATTATACGCCCAAGCTGAAATCGCTTCTGCCTCGCGTGGTTCAAAATCACCGGGCGGCTCGAAGCTGCCTCGCGCCCGCAGCGCCATCAGCCGTAAGAGCGCACCCGCGAGGCAGACTGCGAAAGACGCGGAGCTACCGGTCCCGGCGCCTATGGTCAGCTCTGAGCCCATGGAGATGTCCATGGATTTCACCTGGGGAGGTTAGATTTCTAAATGAATGTCATCTAAATACTTAGGTACCTTATTCTGGAAAGGCAAATAGATTTTAAGTACTCATTTTAACTTCGTTCTTCCTATTACCCCTATTTCCTGGCGAAGCAGTTTGCATCATTGCCTCGCTTAAGATCTCACTTGAGCGTCCCTCATTAATTCTGTTCTAGAATGCGATGCCTCATTTGGGATTTATTGTACGCACTCGACGCTTTATTGGTTTTTATAGTTGGAATGCAAATAAAATTTAATGCCCTGACAATAAAGTAGTTCAATTAGAATACCAGTGAAGACAAAAACTACACAAACACTATGTAGTAGAATAGTATGTAATACAAAAATTATGACAAAGAGAATTCACGAATCGTTTGCATAAATACGTTCAATGAATAGTTCAAAATTACGACATAACACAATAAAATTTACCTGCAAATTCGTACTTCCAAAAATCCCCGAAAACATATAAAGGAAGCTTCTCAAAGAATTCTTCTGGTTATTCGGCAGCTCATCAAAATTCGGCTTGATCTTATGAAGGAACTCGTTGACCTTCCTGAGATGATTGTCATGGTCCAGATGCCCTGGGATCTTCCAGGAGAACTTGCCGGTGACGCCGTGGCAGAGCTGCGGGTTGAAGAGAGCCTTGACGGTGGGGTTGAGGGGTATGGTCTCCTGGAGACCGACGCAGGGCAGGTGGATGTAGACCGCTGGTTCTCCGACGGTTTTTACTTCCTGTAACGAAGGGAGGTGTGAGGGTTTGGTCCAGTGTGGTGTGTGAGCCCGAATGGAGCAGGCATGCGCTCGAAAAGGTCGTGAAGCGGTACAAACGCGTTTTTTTAAAACTATGCTAGTTTTAATTATGATTTTACATTTACAGCGTTACATTATTACTATTAAGAGGCTGTCAATACCTAAAGCGCGCACACAGTCTATTTGTATCGGAGTAAATGAGATAGCACTGTCGCATGTTACTGGGCCTGGGCAAGGGAATAATAAGAACATTATTTAAATAAAAAAAAGTGGATTATTAGTGTAATATTTTACTCAATAGCGGTTTAGATATAAATGTTTTGAAATTGTGATTTTAATTGCAGACCCATAAGTCAAAACAATAAAAACATAAAACCGTTTAATTGTGATTTTAAGACCAATCTTTGCAATTATTTTCTATCGAGCCGATTTCGTTCAATCATGTATCGAGTACAACCACGGTCTTTGAAATATAATTAATATGAACATATATTTTTCTTACTTGACTAAAACAAATAGTCTTTCTTAAAAAACTGTTTAAGTAACATCAATTTCAAGGACATTGGGTGTTGACAGCCTCTTAAGGCACTGCGAAACTACAAAACAAAATATTAAATCAATACACTTAAATAAGTACTCATATGATACGTTAGTTTTGCATATCATTATTTAGCAAATCGGTTTATATAGCCACGAGCGGCGCCGTCGCTACTTCGCTAGATCATAGATGCTGATTAATTCATCTGTAAAGATGTACAAGGCCTCATGATGATGATTAAGCAAAAAAAAAAAAATTATAATATTATAATATAACAAAATCATTTTATAAACAATTTTAAAAATTTAAATAACTGTCACAATAAAATAATATAATGTAATTTTTTTTAATACTACGTCGGTGGCAAACAAGCATACGGCCCGCCTGATGGTAAGCAGTCTCCGTAGCCTATGTACGCCTGCAACTCCAGAGGAGTTACACGCGCGTTGCCGACCCTAAACCGGCCCCCTCTCGTTGAGCTCTGTGTGTTGTAATGTAATTCGTTGTTTGTTTTTTAGTAGAGTAAGAGTATTATGTTAGTAACTACATCACAAAAAATTAAGTGCTTTGTTGTACCTGACTGTCATCATCATCATCATTCGCTTGCCCTCATCCCATTCATTTGGGGTCGGCGCAGCATGTCTTTTCCTTCCATATCTTTCTGTCACCCGTCATCTCATCGTTCACTCGCGTTCGTTTCATGTCATCTCTCACACAATCCATCCACCGTTTCCTAGGTTTTCCTCTGCCGTTCCATCCCTCCACATTCATTCGTAATACCTTTCTCGTCACGTGACTTTCATCCCTCCGCATCACATGCCCATACCACGCTAGGCGATTCGCTCTTACTTTTTCTATTATGGGTGCAACTTTCAGACTTCATCTTATATACTCATTCCTTATCCTATCCATACCAGACTGTATCTAAAAGCTATTGTTCTCTTACTTTAATTTTTTTTTTAAATGACACGTTTTAACATTAATAAAAAATAAATAATAAGAAGACAAAAAAACTTCATTTGAATCACATCACAACCTCGAGACCAAATGTATTCCTCATGCCCGTTTTGCACATGAATAAAAAACTCATGCAACCCATACATACTCGTATGTATTTTTTCAGTGAACACACAAATACAGCTAAAAACTCTTTCAGATCAAGCGGGAAAACACACAAACATAAAAACTACAAGAACATGCCTGCCAATATACGGTACCCCTAGTGTAAATAAATTCGATTTCGAAATGTGACGTACGCGTTTGCGTTTAGTCTCATTTTGTATGTGATTTAGAAAGAGCGCGCCAAGTGGGACGTTTTGGAAACTCAAAATCCTATACAAAATGACACTTAACGCAAACGCGTTCGTCACGTTATGATGTCGATCAAATTTACACTAGGGGTACAGGTGTAGCTTAACGTAAAGTAATCAATCAAATCTTTTACTATGGGTATGGGACCAATCCCGAAATCGCGAAAAAAAAATTGGCTGTTTCATACATTTTGGTGGTCTGATGTTGAAATTTCGTATGGGTGTAATTTTTTTTTCGCAATCGTGGGGTTAGTCTCAAAGTAAAAGTTTCTCAGTATGATCTAAACATTACGGGTTTGAGTAATTGCTTTACGTTCTGTTACATACTGTATAATTTATACGAAAGTAACTCTGTTACCTTTATGATATTTGGAACCTATGGAGATAAATTGAGGTTCGAGGAAGGACATAGGATAGGATAGTTTTTATCAATTATCATCATCATCATCATCATCAAACGCGAATGTCTTTAAGTGCTACCACTGTACAATACTTTATTCAATAAATTATTTGTATTTGTAATATTAATAAAACATTTTTTTTTCACATTTTTAGTTTTATTTCAGTTGGAATTTTTATAAACCCATTAATTACTGTTTTAAAAAGACAATGTTTCAATTAGATGCATTCATAAAAAATAAAATATCATATCATAATATTATATTATTAACTTTAACTTGGGAACAATAAAGAATATTAATATATTATAAGAATATATGTATGTCATCATGTTCTTTTCATATTGGTGAGCAATAATAGTACGATACAAGTGCGAAAAATAGGAAATTTGCAACGAGTGCCGATAAATTAAAACACAACCGAAGGGAGTGTTTTCAATCGACACGAGTTGCGAATTACCTATTCGCACATGTATCGTACAACGTTTTACAGTAGGTACATATGGCCCTTTAAATGTTCGACACAGTAACGTAATATGCCAATTTTCGCACTAGTGCTATAAAGTAGCACCATATGTATTGTAAAGAATATTTGTATTGTATTGTAATATCACTTATATTATTATTATTTGTCATTTCCATATCTCGGGACCACGGGGTCCCGGACCTTTGCGTGGGGCCGAAACCAACAGCGCAGAGACCCTTTAAGACAGTTTAATCTAAATATTATTATATTATATTTAAATCTAAGCTGTTATTTATATTTACTCGTTTAATAATTATGAATATTAGTTGTTTGCTCATGAATCAGTAACATATGTTGAAATAATTATTTTGAATACAGACAGACGTCACTACCTTGGCCGTTATTGTTTAAATTTTATATAAATAGTTCTATATATAATAGGGTATTTGACGTATGTATTTAGGTAATTATTTAAACATATGTAAGTTATTCAAAAGCAAACAAAAACAATTATTAAATAGGCAATAACAGTCTACTATAGACGTCATGTAGCTTTATAAAAACAATTAATTACCTACGAGGATATGCAAATAAAATTTGTAATAGCTTAAAAATGTCTATTTTTGGAACTTTTATCGAAGTGTTTGTTTTCCTTTTAGTGAGAACTATAAAGAGTATAAAGAAATACCTAATTTTTTCAACATTTTCAAAATTAAATAGTGAGTAACACGGAGACTCGATCCGAAAATATTTTTCTGGATTCTAAGGGTAAGGTATTATCCCGTTAAAAATATAACTGTGAAAATGTCAATATTTTTCGTTTTTTCTCAAATTTTTATGCTTTTTTACTAAAACTTACTGAAATTATATTGGGTCTTATGCATTATATGGAAGGTTACTTAATACATTCAATACAAGCAGGTGCTCTGTTTGTAGGCGTTTTTCGCTACAAAGCGGAAAACATGAGTTATCGGCTATGCTCGTAGCGCATAGCTCGCGCTGGCAGTAAACAATTACCCATGTCTGTCAGCATAAATTAATCACTTTTGTAGTGGTTGCCGACTTCAAATAAAATAATACAGATCTAACTGGGTGCCAAGTTCTGCTGATTAGCAGATAACTTACAGTCCTAGCAGATAAAAATAAATGACTCTCAGATCTTAAAAAAATCTTTTGGTGTAAAATGAGAACAGTGTCGGGTACGTGGAGAATATCTAGATATTCTTCAAATACCTACTTCTACAAGGTGTAACAATACAGTGGGGATCAGTACCCCTAGTGTAAATTTGATCGACATCATAACGTGACGAACGCGTTTGCGTTAAGTCTAATTTTGTATAGGATTTTGAGTTTCCAAAACGTCCCGCTTGGCGCGCTCTTTCTAAATCCAATACAAAATGAGACTAAACGCAAACGCGTACGTCACGTTTCGAAATCGAATTTATTTACACTAGGGGTACCGTTTTATACTACTCCTAAACTAACGTGTGATACCTCGTTAGATTCGTAATTATGTCTAAATGTATTCAAAGGGTTTATTAGCACACCAAAAATATCAAAAGTTATTCATAAAACGGGGGTAAAAAGTAGACATTTCTTATTTTATTAACAAAAAGTACAAATAATGGAGATACATTTCTGCAAGTATAGACTTTTTTATTGGAAATATTCTCCTCTTTTATAATATTAATTTTAATTTTTTAAATATTAATACTTTTTGAGTTATTGGGGAAATAAGAAATATTGTATATAGAAATAAATATGTTTTATGTTTATGTTTTTTAGGGTTCCGTAGTCAACTAGGAACCCTTATAGTTTCGCCATGTCCGTCTGTCTGTCTGTCTGTCTGTCTGTCTGTCTGTGTGTCTGTCTGTCTGTCTGTCTGTCCGAGGCTTTGCTCCGTGGTCGTTAGTGCTAGAAGCTGAAATTTGGCATGGAAATATAAATCAATAAAGCCGACAAAGTCGTACAATAAAATCTAATAATTTAATTTTTCTTAGGGTACCTCCCCTACACGTAAAGTGGGGATGAATTTTTTTTTTCACTTCAACCCTAGAGTGTGGGGTATCGTTGGAAAAGTCTTTCAAAACTAATAGGGGTTTTCAAGGAACATTTTTTGATAAAGTTAATATATTTGGAGATAATCGCTCCGAAAGAAAAAAAAATGTGTCCCCCCCCCCTCTAACTTTTGAACCATAGGTCCAAAACATATGAAAAAAAATCGTGGAAGTAGAGCTTAAGAAATACATTAAATGAAAACTATAGCGGACATGATCAGTTTAGCTGTTTTTGAGTTATCGCAAAAAGTTTCCCCTTCATAGTAAAAAGACTTACTTTAATTAGGTACTGATTATGCAAATTTGCCTATTTGTTTAACAATTTACTATCCTTTAAGCTACAGTTTAGCTTATTGCAGTGGTGGGCAAACTTTTTTCATGGGGGGCCAGAAAATTTAAAAAAATCCGAGGAGGGCCGGAACTGCAGTATAAATACATTTTGATTTGAAACCGTTATCTCTCGAGCTATATACTAATTATTTCGAAGGACCGGCGGCAGGCCGGATGAAAGCCTTGCGCGGGCCGGAGCTGGCCCGCGGGCCGTACTTTGCCCACCACTGGCTTATTGTGACGGAAGAGTAACTACGGAACCCTACACTGAGCGTGGCCCGACATGCTCTTGGCCGGTTTTTATTTTTATATTCTAAACGCTTGTGCACTTGTGTTGTCTAGACACCATTACGAGTCTGAGGTATCCCACGTATTTCAGGAGTAGTATCCGTTTTTCACCGTTTGTCGAGTAGACTATACCATAAGGTTACCCAACTATCTATGGTAGTCCAAAACCTGCTATAATTGTGGTCCAAAACTACCTCGAATATCTTTTACTGCCCGGTGTGACCATTATTAAAATGTTGCGGGTCTGAGGCAAAATGTTTTCATAACAGGACAAAAAAATTAAACAGCACTAAAAATATGTTTGCTAACCATTGATTGGTTGGTATTGATACATAAACACGTTAACTTGCGAATCATAGATGTACAGTTAGCGTCAAATACTTTGTAGCAGTCAAAGTGGCCAAATAGTTCGGTACACCATATATTTAGTATTGCTACAAAGTATTTGACGCCGACTGTACTATAGGCGATGTTATTGAAAGTTGTACATTTTTTTCCAGATATGGTAGTTAGTGTTCCGTACGAAAGTTTGTTCACGGAACACTTCGGTCTTGCAAATCGGTTAAGAAGAAAGTGGAGTTTTCATACAAACGTGTTCCTCATTTACCTCTCTGGATATTCACATTATTTTTCTTCTTTTATTTTTCCTCAGAATCACAGCATATTCGGTACTAATAGGAGAAAATTAGAATCCCGAGATTCTTATTTCCGTTCCGTTACAATTTTTCATAGACTTTGTATGACGGTAAGGAACGAAAAATTTATGGAAATTCTGGGACACTTTTTTCTTCTATTAGGATCGAAAAACGCTTGTTGCGTATGCAGCTGTAATGTTCAGCCAAGGTATGGTTGGACCGGACCGATACGGTATTATGTTTACGATGCTTGATATAAAAATAATCTTTACTTAATTTAGTAGTTATCTTTTATCTATTTTTCAATTTGTTCACTCTATATTATTTTATGTCTTTTTCCTTCTTGTCTGTTACCTTTCGTGATTTTTCTCACTTGATGGTCTCATCGGAAGATCAGCGCTGGAAGCCACCAGCAACATGCTGAGATGAGGCCATTTCGTGGCACTTTATACTTCCTTTGTTTTTGTTATATCATGTAATTTAATGTGTCTTGTTTGTGTCTACGAATAAAAATTATTCTATTCTATTCTATAAAAAGCTCGTGATTTTGAGTAGAAATAATATAAAGTATAGTGTACAGCTTTAAATAAAATGATCCACTACTAGACTAAAGGAGACCACTGATTAACAGTCCGCCGGACGGTATCGGGCTGTCAGTTAGAACAAAAAGTTGATAGTTCCGAACAACTGACAGGCCGATACCGTCCGGCGGACTGTTAATCAGGTTGCCGCTTAGGGGTACTGTAAATAGATATACACCGTGGGCTGATAAAACCCGACGAATACTTATTCGTTGTAACTAATTAATTTTTTGTCGCCAAGATGTAAGAAGAAATAACGTGTCGTATGACGAAAAAGCAAAAGATTTATTTTTTCCACAGATAAAAAATTTTTTTTGCCGATTTTTCCCAAAGCTTATATAACATTTTTTGCTCCTCATGAACCCCAGGAATGCGTGGTTAAAATCTGACGGGTTTTACCAGCCCACGGTGTATACCAATAGAAATATTGATGAACCATAATTAGAGGTAACAATTTTCAAACCACTTTTACAATAATAACAGTGCCGGATTAAGACATTTTGATGCCCTAAGCATTTTTAGACCATGGTGCCCCCTCATCAAGATTACATTGAATTTTCTTGGTAAATTGAGTGACGTTTATTGCCGCATTACTGCTGAGAATAGAATTTTCAATCCAACACATCATTTTATCACGGAAATTGACAGTACTGCAGCAGTAATGTTCTCACAGTATGTAAGGTCAAGTGTTAGCAAATTGAAGATCGTGCTTCGCATAAGACCGGAGGCGAGCCAACCAACGTCCAAGTGTGAGAAGACATAAAAGGCATAGGCCGTACTCCGCACAGCGTTTTGCAACCCTTAGAGCTTTCCTGCGAAGCTCATTCATGTGAAAGCAAAGGCAGAGCTTCAGTAGGAGCTTAGCCATTGGCCATTGGTTCTTGTCAGAACAAGAACCAATGGCCGCAAGTGTCTTAAATAGCAAATTATTGTTAACGAAAACGGGACTTAATAGGATAAGTTTTAAAATTACCACTGACCCGACGTTTCAAAAACGGCGTTTTCCCCATGGTCTCGGAGAAGACTGGGTAAAGTCGACATCATTATCTTGACGTTGGAGGTAATTTTAGAACTTAATCAAACGCGATTAAGTCCCGTTTTCTTAAATAATAATGTCACAATTAGGCCAATAAAATTAGATTTTTTCGAATTTGGTCCTAAAAATGCGTGTAATCCAAGTTTGCTCCATTCCAGGAAGTGTGCATAAATATTTCCTCTTTTTCAGTTATTTTTGCTTGAAAATCGAAAACGGTACGTCCGGCGGAAAATTTGTTCTAATTATGATTAAAACTGATATCTGAGGATCCGAAATGTAATTTAATTATGTTCTTGCAATAAAACATATTGATTTATTGAAGGTACCCTAATATGTATTCCTAGTCTAAATTGTATAAAAAGGTCGACATTTTTTATTTTTGGTAAAATCATGTTAAAAATCCAAAAACGCCTTCTTACCATGCAGTGTCTAATCCACGAACTGTCGTATGTCCTTCAAAATCAAGTGGTTTCGAAAGGAAAAAAATATCTCCTAAGGATCCCAAAATGTATGCATACCCCCTGGGATGGAGCAAACTTGGATTACACGCATTTAGAATGAAATGAAAGTATTAAAACATTTTCCAGCTTGCTGGGAATTAATTCCTCAAAACGCTATTTTTGGATCTAATTTGATTGGCCTAAATCGTGAAAGTTTAAATCAGTGTTTTTAAAGGCAAAGTCTAAGGCTCAGCTTTTCATAAGGCTGAACGCTCGGACCGTTCGATCGGCGCTTACGGATGAGGCATGGATGAGGCCAAAGGTCGAGCTGGAAGAAAGCATTTGAATTTGACCACTGGCGAGGTATGAATGGCTGAACGTCCGGAGCGTCCGATCGCGGTGGGTTATCATACAATACAACTGATGGCGAGGTGTGAGCAAGGCAGAAGGCCCAGCTTCGAGAGAGGACAGCTTAGATTAGGATCAATGGCCAAGTGAAAGTGAGGCAGTTTGCACAAAGTAGAAGGCCTAGCGTCGCATAAGACCTAACGCCGAACTGCAATAGAGTGGCTTGAAATCGAACCTATGTAATCACGGTTCTCCTACTGCTCGGCCTTTGGCTTAAGTGGAAACCGAAACTTAATAAGCTGCTTTTGGTTTTGTGCCTTCGCGGGGCCCTTTATAACAGTTTGACAATTAGGTCGCAGGATCGTGGTTCTGCAGCAACTCGGCCAGGCCGACACATCTGGCGTGCAAGAGAGCAAAATTTGCTACAAAATCGGTAATCTACGTCGAGAAAATCGGTTGGCCACAAGCCCGACGGTAAGATATTTTGGCTATGAGCTTTGAGGGCCTCCGCGAAGGGTTGGAGATGTGCTTACGTGTCCTCACTCTATTACGACCCCGTTATTAGATGGGTACTTGCACACGTCAAAGTCGACAAAAAGTTTCGTGTACATAAGTACTACGACTGCGATGCATCCTGCGCGTTTTTTTTTCTACGATTTTGGTGCCCCCCTAGACGTGGTGCCCTAAGCAAGTGCTTATTTTGCTTAATGGTTAATCCGGCACTGAATAATAATATATATTGTTAAAGTGCTCTCTTAGATTTTAATTAAATTACAACTTTTGTACTCGTAATAATAAGACAGGAATACAAGCGGAAAAAATGAGGGGTGCCCCAAATATACAAGTCATTAATAGACTAAAAAAAAAAATATAAAATATTAGTAATTTTTCTCTTACACTTGTTTCTAATTTTTTTTTGTTATTGTTACATTACTGTAGTAGTAATTTTAAGTTTGACTATTGTCATAAACATTTGTAATTATTTTTACAGTACATATGGGGCTACTTTATAGCACTAGTGCGAGAAGTAGCATATTACGTTACTGTGTCGAACATTTAAAGGGCCATATGTACTGTAAAACGTTGTACGATACATGTGCGAATAGGTAATTCGCAACTCGTGTCGATTTAAAACACTCCCTTCGGTCGTGTTTTAATTTATCGCCACTCGTTTCGAATTTCCTATTTTTCGCACTTGTATCGTAATGTACTATTACAGTACATATGGTGCTACTTTTCCGCACTAGTTCCGTAATAAATTAGCACATTACGTAACTATGTCGAAAATTTAAAGGGTCATATGTACTGTAAAATGTTGTACGATACATATGCGAATAGGTAATTCGCAACTCGTGTCATTTAAAACACTCCCTTCGGTCGTATTTTAGTTTATCGCCACTCGTTACGAATTTCCTATTTTTCGCACTTGTATCGTAAATAACTATGCTGCAAGTAATTTTTAAATTGGATGTATTGTATTGGTGTAAAGTGAATTTAATTCATAAAATATTTGAAAACAGTTCACGGAAGGATTTTAAATCTGTTTACAATTGAATAAAGTTTTTTTTTTTATTGTAAACTGTAATTTTATCTAATTATGTTTTAATTTTAATATTTAAATGATTCAATGTTTGACACAATTTATTACTGTTCATAATAAACAAAACAGACAATGTGAGAAAAAATTAAACACCCTAATCAACACCCGTCTAAAAAAATAAAAAAGTTACCTTAATAACGATGGAACTCCTCAACCCAAGGCTGACCGCAATAGCCGTTTTTCCCATAACCACCGCATGTTCCCCGTGCAGGATCACCTTCCCGGCGCCGACACACTCACGGTATACAAATTCTCTCCGCTCAACATTTTCAATAAAAAAAAAAACTACTTTTTCTAAATTCTCATTTTATTCTAGTACATCATTGTTGAGCCTTCCACTGGTCGGACGTGAGAGTTTTCTGCGTGAATGCGTGTATCTCCTTCAGCTCCTCCTGAAGAACTGAGTTGACGAGTCTGCGGGCAAGGAATATATAGATTAGTGAGCGTCAATTGTTTTCGTCAATAGGGTTCTGTGGGCCGATTTTTATTTTACTGTCTAATATTTTTTTCGTCCGATCTGGTTAAAATTGAAGCGTTTACGATACGCGGTTACTACACATTGTCGCTCTTTTAAATGTATAGTACAGTCAGCATCAAAAGTAGCGGATCAAACAAGGTTTCAAAAGTATCTACCATTCTGTAACAGCTTAACAAAAAGTGATAGTTCTATATGTAGAACAATTAAGACTATAAATGACATACTTTTGAACGTAAATTTGAGAGATTTATCTATATTTGGAAAAGTTATCCGGAATATCAGATACTTTTGGCGCGTTGTTTCATCTGCTACTATTGATGCTGACTGTACGTGTCATCCACGATGACGCGCAGATTTGTCAAGTCTAACCTTTAATAATATGCCAGTAGGAGTCAAGGTTACGCGTCTTCGTGAATGACACGAACTATAAATTGCTACGCCATGAGCCACACCGCCCTCACAATTTTATTAACTGTCAGGCTGAGCGTATGGCGAGACGCAGGCGACGGCACGGCAGAGCCGATTTTGTAAAGTATGGAACGTCCTGCAACATGTGTAGCCACTGTGTAGTCACCGCTTGTCCAGTGGTATAAGGACATATCAGGATCAGTCAGTCAATCAATAAATCAGTACAAAAAACCAATGTAAACAAATAAATGTATAAATTTTATAACACATGACGAACACGGTATTATCAGTCAATCACTAATAAGCTAGCACAAATTTCGCAAGTAGCCATTACTATAACAGCCAATGTTTACACTAAATTTTAAGACATTTATTTTGATGGTCCTTGGGTATATAAAATACCCTGTAGGTATTTCATTCTCCAACAAACTTCGTATTTTGGCGAATTTCTGTAGTAGTTTCAAGTATTTCTTTCTTTAGCAATAACATTTAAAAAATATTAATGTGTAATTAGATGCAACTAAACTAAAATTAAGCGCACTCTAAGCCATTATTATTATAAATAATGGTACGGAACCCTTCGTGCGCGAGTCCGACTCGCACTTGGCCGGGTTTTTATTTATTTTTATTGTGTTCTAAACCCAATTTTTAATTATTCACCTATTTTTGTTGCTTGTAACACGTATTTGAAAAAAACTCTTGTGGTCTATTTGCCAAATAAATATTAGTTGCCAGAGCTCAACGAGGGGCGGGAGGGGGTTAGGGTCGGCAACGCACATGTAACTCCTCCGGAGTTGCAGGCGTACATAGGCTACGGATACTGCTTACCATCAGGCGGGCCGTATGCTTGTTTGCCACTGACGTAGTATAAAAAATAATAATAATAATAATTCAGCCTATATACGTCCCACTGCTGGGCACAGGCCTCCTCTCATGTGCGAGAGGGCTCGGGCTATAGTCCCCACGCTAGCCCAATGCGGATTGGGGACTTCACATACACCTTTGAATTTCTTCTCAGATGTATGCAGGTTTCCTCACGATGTTTTCCTTCACCGAAAAGCTAGTGGTAAATATCAAATGATATTTCGTAAAAATATTAGTTTTAAATTTTTCAGTTATGAGGAGAACCCCACGGTGATCATAATCCATGTTCACGGCCTTAAATCATTTAAAAATGACCTTACAACTTAAAGATAAAATCAAGGAAAACTGTTTAGAAAGAAAAGTCAGATCGTATCATTTTACTGTTTAAGTATTGACGCAGTTCGAAACTATACAATGTTATCTTTTTGTCATGAGAAAAAAAATTATAATCACAATACGTGTTTACGGTGAAAAAAGAACGCAATATTAGTTCAGTTGTTTTGTATAGTCAGTAGCAGAATAAAATTATTAATGAATTTTTGTTAAACAGTATTTGAAATAAGGAAAAAATAAATAATATTATCGCCTTACTGCCTAAGGCTTACCCTTGGACTAAAAATACTGCGGACGGAGTATCAGTAAAACACAACTAGGATTCCATCATCCACCAATTTCCTAGTACTTACGCGTGATACACAGACATTGACAGTTATCTCTATGCCCTCATCCACCAATTTGCCGTCAGTCGGACTAGACCCTACTCATAGTGTTGTGTTTCTGCCGGTGAGTAAGGTTGCCAGAGCTCAACGAGGGGGGGCGGGTTTAGGGTCGGCAACGCGCATGTAACTCCTCTGGAGTTGCAGGCGTACATAGGCTACGGAGACTGCTTACCATCAGGCGGGCCGTATGCTTGTTTGCCACCGACGTAGTATAAAAAAAAAAAAGTCGGGTCGACATGTCATTTGAGTAAAATGGTGGCCGATAAATAAAAAATATGCCGACATGCGTGGTCAAGTGTTATAAGAATTATACAGATCAGAGGAAAAAAAGAGATGGGATAACTTTTCATAGGTCAGTTTATCAATTATCATGTTATCGTACGTAAAATCACGATATTTTTATTTCTATTTATTCCAGTTCCCGAAAGTAGGGTAATTTCCCGAAAGTAGGGTAATTGATGCCCTTCTTATTAAATCGTTATGTACTGATAAGAGATTATTTAGGTAAATGGATAAATTATTGATTGCGTATTTCAAAATAAGTCCGTATGGTAATTTCCCGAAAATAATGAGATTAAAGACACTTTTATGACTAATATTTAATAGTAAACCTTTGTTTGTTGTGTATATTATATTTTTGTTCAAAAACAAATATCTCTAATGTCTTTTAACAATTGGATTCATCTAATGTTAAATATTATGATATTATTTACAAGTAAAGTTAACACTTTTTAAAGCATACTGCCAAACTTTTTACACGTGCAGTCTGTGGGCAACATTTACGCAGCGAGCCTACAATACACTAAGGGTTCAGTATAATAGGTAACGTCCTGAGGATGCTGTTGAAGCCAGGCGCGGATACAAGATTTGGCTTAGGGGGGGGCCATTTTGAGAAAAATCATATATTTTTGGTAAAAAATAAAATTTACTCAATTTAGTAATGTGAGAGCCAGGGTTTTAGGGGGGGGCCATTGCCCCTATGGCCCCCCCCTTGTATCCGCACCTGGTTGAAGCTGCCGAGGTACTGTAGCGCATCCGGTATGTTCGCGGAGGCGCGAATGGATGACTTTTATGCCATCAGGCGCAAAAGTATAGCGTCTCTGCTGACACGCGTGCGCGGCAGTAGCAACAGCCTCCTAAGGACGTTGGCTGAACGCCTTGATTGCCATCTCACGAGCTACTGGGTAAACGTGTTGATAGGCAAGGCTAAATGAGCTGGATGATTTAATTTTAATTGAGATTTTTATGTAAATTAATTGATACTAACGTAGGGTGTAAGATTTTTTTTTTTGCTGTTACTAACAAAATTTATGGATCTTCTCGGTCTGAAAAAAATGTTTTTTTTTTATTTTTTATAAGTGTTTTCCCGCGGTGCATGTAATTTGAGTCCGTAGATATGGTGCGCATGTGTTAAGACTTATAAAAGCATATACCTACGTAGATATTTGTAATTTAGTCTATATTTGATTAAAAAATATTTCAGGAATATTTATACTTTTATAAATGTATAAATAATCGATATTTATAAATTTTCGATCATAATTTATCATAATTTCCGATCTGCAACATATTTTTCGTTTAAAACTTATGGTTTAAAGATATGTTTCAAGTATAAATAAATAAAAAAACGAACTGATATCATCCCGATGCTAAATATTATTATTTTATCCGTTTTGTATTATTTTTGCCACTTGTTCTAATTCGTTCTTAAAATAAGAAAACAAGTACAAATCTTACAATAATAATATCTAAGTAGGCATATCATAACTTCTTCAAGCTATGTGTTGATGGGTACTAGGGAAATGCAATGCAATTTGTTAGAGGTATTTTTTTATTTTTTTTTTTATTTTTTTTAAAGGAGTTTCTTTCTAAATGTTGAAATTTTTATTTCTTACTACCTAATTCTACCATTAATAAAAATTCAGTTCAAATACTATGTTCAGGTATTTATTTGGATATGTTACTAATGCAAATTTTATGGTCTTTTGCCAAAAGTAAATTAAACTCGATTATTCATTAAGTACATATTTTGCGACCGGTACGTATTTTTAAGGTTTCGAGCATTTGTGTGTATATTGTACATTTTCGTCGTTTTTAATTTTTTTGTTATTTTACTTTGTTATGTATTGCAATTTAATGGATGACTGTCATTGGCCTTCTTTTATGTAAGCATTTATATGTTTAGTTATATTTACGGCTGTTGTTATCCTGAATACCAATAAAATAAAAAATAAAATAAAAATAAAAAAAAACAGTGCATCTTTTTTTTGTAATGTTTATTACATCAGGGAGAATATTATGTTTTTACATGGTATCACTCGTCTACACGCACACTTTAAAACCATCCGCCATTCCAGTGTCACAGTTTGTCATAAGTCAAATTACCTCTGATAATATCTTTACTCTATGGTCTTACCTGAGCGAATAACTCACGAACGCGAAGCGGCGCGGCGCGGGTGAATTCAATCCTTTGATACCTATGGAAGTGTCCTACGTGGGCGATCTCCGAATGCCGTTGGGCCGCCGCGCCGCGCCGCGTCGCATTCGCGAGTCATCGCCCACGTAAGCCGCGCTGATAAGGAAGCTTGCAACTCTCGGCCCACCACTCTACCCCGACTGAGCTACCAAAATTGTAAATATCATCATCTTTGTGTGTCCTAGTTAAGCTTAGACTAAAAGTTAAGTTTAAAAATTTTTTAAAACAGTTTTTAACATCTATTCAACATTTGTTATTTAGTCAAAACAGTCTATAATAATCCCATAATAGACACTATCTCCAATAAAAGCTATTCTGTTCATTTATCCAATTTAAATTAAGCCTCAGTACAGTAAAACAAGCATACTTATAAGTCAATAATAAGCCTTATTTCATTGCGTTGTAGTTTATAAGCTCAGATAAATGTATATTCTTGGCACCTATATTGTTTGGTCTGCGAATGGTGTATGTGAGAACAAACACGTATGCATATTCATTTTGCAGATAATTGAAGGGAGATGTTGCAAAAGGTGCAAGTGCCCTGGAACTTGTCGGAGATGATCAGCGCTGAGAACTAGGCGTCACAGCCGTCACTACCTATAGTTAGTTATTTACCTGTGACTGGAACTTGTCGGAGACGATCCGCGCTGAGAACTTAGCGCCACAGCCGTCACTACCTGTAGTTAGTTGTCCGTTACTACCTTTAGTTAGTTAGTTACCTTTGGCGCGCCAGAAAGGGTTTCACCTGGAACTTGTCGGAGACGATCAGCACTGAGAACTATTAGGCGCCGTCACTCTCGTCCGTTACTACCTGTAGTTAGTTAGTTAGTTACTTGTGGCGCGCCAGCAAGGGCTTCCCCTGGAACTTATCGGAGACGATCAGCGCTGAGAACCTGGCGCCACAACCGTCACTCTCGTCCGTTACTACCTGTAGTTAGTTTGTTACTTGGGCGCGCCAACTGGGCTTCCCCTGGTACTTTTCGGAGACGATCAGCGCTGAGAACCTGGCGCCACAACCGTCACTTTCGTCCGTTACTACCTGTAGTTAGTCAGTTACCTGTGGCGCGCCAGCAAGGGCTTCCCCTGGAACTTGTCGGAGACGATCAGCGCTGAGAACTTGGCGCCACAGCCGTCACTCTCGTCCGTCACTACCTAGAACAATATATTTATATTAGGGCTTTGCCTTTTATGCCAGATATTCGATAGATGGCGATCGTAGATATCGCTATTACCGTATTAGGAACGTGACCGTTCAGTGTCATCGTTGCCACGGTTGAATGTTTCGCAACAATTTACTAGCCACACGAAATATAATTGATATTTACTAGTCGCTTTTCGGTGAAGGAAAACATCGTAAGGAAACTGGACTAAATCCAAATAAGGCCTAGTTTACCCTCTGGGTTGGAAGGGCAGATGGCAGTTTCGTAAAAACTGGGAGTAGTTGCCAAGCTGACCCCACGCTCCCATGAGCCGTGGCAAAATGCCGGGACAACGCGAGGAAGATGATGGTTACTAGTCTGAAATTCCTGTCTACGACAATAGGTATCGTCCATAGAATATGTAATCGACCCAACACGTGCCATTCCGTTCCGCGAATCGCGAATGTTCAATTCGATCAATTGGCGGACAATCAGACGACCCAAATTCGGGGGCAGTGTGCCACGGGGCTCTGGGTGTGACCGATAAATTTAGTGTTGTTTGAAAGCATGGTTAGGTTGTTGACTAGTTACGATCCAAACTGACCATTATTGGGGGCCTAGTAATCGTACATCGACAAACGCCGATCGTCGACTCACGTGACTATTTCTATAGATTATTTAAGTTTCGATTGTAATTTTGGATAGCCTCAAGAACCCCTAGTGTAAATTTATTCCATAGCTTAACGTGACGTACGCGTTTGCGTTAAGTCTCATTTTGTATGGGATTTCGAAACGGCGCGCCAAGCGGGACGTGTTGGTAACTCAAAATCCCATACAAAATGAGACTTAACGCAAACGCGTACGTCACGTCACGCTATCGAATAAATTTACAATAGGGGTACAGAACGGCCTTATTTACAAAGGTTTTTAAATGCGTTAGCATAAATATTAAAAAACCGGCTAAGTGCGAGTCGGACTCGCGTACGAAGGGTCCTCACCATTACGCAAAAATGGCAATAAACACGGTTGTTGTATGGGAGCCCCACTTAAATATTTATTTTATTCTATTTTTAGTATTTGTTGTTAGAGCGGCAACAGAAATACACCATCTGTGAAAATTTCAACTGTCTAGCTATCACGGTCCATGAGATACAGCCTGGTTCAAAACAGACGGACAGTAGAGACATAGGAATTGGTAATAGGGTCACGTTTTTACCCTTTGGGTACGGAACCCTAAAAATACATTACAGTATTTTTTTAAACTAATGAAACCTTATATGTAGTAGGTATCTGTTTTATTTACACAAAAAATTATCGATGGGTACGCTGACAGAGTTCATTCCAATACAATTTTGCTAGATTTGGCGTTTTTAGGTTAATAAATTATATAGAGATGACACCTGCCGCCTTACCCATCGAGTTTGAAAAATACTATTGTTGGTAGATTATTTAAACATGCGTTAAAACTCTTAGAAGAGGTAACAGAGTCAGTTGGTATTGACTTTGACCAATCTCAAGGCCGACGTAAAGGTGATATCGGAATGTGTACATTGTACTGTACACTGTACAATGTAGACTTATACTATACAGGGCATACCCAGCGTCCTTAACAAGCACTTCGCGTTCAAGGTATTTCATTTCTGTATATTTACCGCCAAAAGTAGCGAAACCAAAAAATATTTTTTACCACACGAAGTGGTAAATGTCATTTTATCTACATTTGGGGCAAAGTAATCAGATGCAAATTTTGAGTTGTTAGCTCGTAGAATTGACTTTTAAATATGATTTTGAATAATATGTTTATTACATTCATTGGATTATATTCGGTTTCATTTTTTGGTATTTCATAATTAGTATTTTCCTAGCGTTGGTGTGGTGAAAAGTTTGTGTTTCACTCGGAGGCAAAGTTTTTTTAACCCTCGTGCCTTGGAACGGTTGGAACCCTTGCAACGCTCAAGATGCCACTTCTCAAACCACTCGCTACGCTCGTGGTTTAATTTTGGAATCTTTGGCTTGCTCGGGTATCAATATTAGCACAAGCGGTTAAACAACAACTTTGTCTCCTTGTAATAATTATTATTATATGTAATGCCATGGCCATTCATTCCCATTGTAGTCATATCTATGAAAATTCTTCACTCAACAGATTTCCCAGTGATTTACCATTCAGCACACATCTAGACTCCGCATCTGATTGGTCGGGTGACCCATAAGGAAACAATTGAATCAACTCTCAATGTCGATGCAGCTGCAAAATACAATTCTAGATTCAAGTGCATACGTTACTGCATAAAATCACGGCAAAATCTTAAACGATTCATTGTTCTAAGTTTAGAATTAATAAGAATAAAAAATAAGTTTGTTTCAAGGTGTGCATTGTGTAATGGAAAGTTTCCAAAAAGATGGAAAAGTTCCCGGAAATTTCACAGGAAACAAAGGAAAATTTCATTTTAGAAAGGAGTCATCTGTTAATTGGGCCAAAATTCTTTTCGTTGTCTTGCTTCTCACCACTGTCATGCTTGTATCTATATCTTCTATTAAGTAAATAAAAAAAAGTATTGTACGAGTATGTCTTTCTAGCTGTAGATTATATTTTACGATTTTTACGTGAGAAAAAGCTCCACTACGTCACATTTTTTTTGGGACTAAAAACAAGACAACGAAAAGTATTTTGACCCAATTACGTCACACAAAATTACAGTTAACCCCCCCCCCCCCCACACTTGTTACGCTTTTTCCTATCTCTTTAACATGTATTGTAACATTTGGCATCCCCCCTTACCCTTGTTGCTGTGACGTAATATTTGGATGACCCCAAATGGGAAATTCGATTAATAACAAAAAATTACATTCCGATTTTTTTTCAAAATTTTGGAAATTTTCTGACGGGACCTACTAGTCTGGCCTGATAACACATTCACAGCCAACGTTTTCGTAGCGCTACGCTCGTAACCGATCACAGCGTTTTCCCGCTTTGTACAGGAAAGCGACTACGAACAGAGAACCCGCCGGGCAGCTTCTCGGCATTCAATATTTTAGGTAAAAATATTAACTATGTTTATCGCAAATCGGTACAAAACATCAAGTTTCAGGTAGCACAAATCAAATCAATCGAGGTAATGGATTTTCATACCACCTAGCCTTGAGGATTTGCTGCGCAAGTTACGCGACTAACATTGTTGGGTAAATAACTATAGCAAAACAATTATTGAAAACCGGAGTGAGCATGAAACAACTGGATTGAGCTCCACGATCCTAAAACTGATGTGTTCCCATTTATCCCCGCGCCATGTGATCGCCGCCATACATGACTCATACATGAGGCGGGGACTGATGGGAGCGATTCAAATTAAAATGCACCTATTCCGATCTGTGCACGGCGGGGACAAATTTTAATTACACCCCAAAACTGTAACTTTCCATACAAAAAACAATTGCCTTTTATTAAGAAATTACACACTATTACTGCATAAATACAAATAATTTATTGAAAACAGTATAGTACAGTGTTAGCACTTAAAGACTAAGGATTAAGGATAAGGAATAGTTTACAAATGCCTGAACTAGGAGTTCCTGTGCTTCAGGCAGAATAGGACCATATTAATTAATTCGTATGTCCGCTTCTATATACTTTCGAATATTAATTGTCGCTAAATCAATAGAAAAGAAAAAAAAAGATAAATGCGCACATATTTATGTAGTAATAGTGTGTAATTACTTCATGCAACGCAATTGTTTTTTGTATGGAAAGCGAACCACCGTAATGTCAAAAATTGCGAGTTTCCTTTAAAACTTTAATGTCTGACAGTAGATATATCTAAACCAAGTCACAGTCCCAGGCCGCAGCGTCACAACCAAAAACACATTTTTCAGTACGTTATTGAAGAAACAAATATTCAAAAGATTTGTCATCAACAAGACCGCGTTCAGAAAACTTTAGTCTCTAAATGCGGTCAAGTACAGCTTTAAAATGTCTTGTTTTATCAGACCACGGTGTACAAAGCTACGTATTGGATTAAGTACCTATCAAGGAACAAGTCGACTCTTCATAGTTTTATTTCACAACAGGTCTCTAGCCTAAACCTGTCACTGCAGACTGCAAGCTATTTATGCTCCAAATCCCCTGTCGAGACCTTGGCCTTCAAGTCCCGCATTCCAAGTTGCAAGTTCATGTACGCAAAAAGAAAAACTATGTTTAAATATGTGATTTTTGTGTATATGTGATTTTTGTTGTTTTGACGACCAGTTTGGCCTAGTGGGTAGTGACCCTGCCTACGAAGCCGATGGTCCCGGGTTCAAATCCTGGTAAGGGCATTTATTCGTGTGATGAGCATGAATTTGTTCGTGAGTCGTGGGTGTTTTCTATGTATTTAAGTATTTATAAATATTTATATATTATATATATCGTTGTCTAAGTACCCTCAACACAAGCCTTATTGAGCTTACTGTGGGACTTAGTCAATTTGTGTACTAATGTCCTATAATATTTTATTTATTTATAAATAAAAGTATAATGTTGAAAAACTTGTAAGCGACGCGGTAAGCCTGATGAGGACACTGCCTCGATTCAATTTAAGACGAGCAGGGATCGGAAACCGGTATTTTTTGTATGGGAACGAAAACGGTATTTTTTCGTTCTTTGTTAATTACTTCATTTCTAATTAGGCAATCTAATAATTAATGATTAAACGAACTTACCTTAAGTGAAGTTCTATCATAATTATACGAAGCGCCTCGTCCGAAGAGATTAGTAACTGAAGATATATATATACATGTAGTTACGCCGGTAGGTGTCACCACTCTGCACTTAGTTTGGAGTTGTTTTTAAATTTTTATTCCTCAGTAAGTGGGTATGCCTAGATTCCACTTCCTGGCCGCCATCGCTCTGTCCGCTCATTAAGTTGAGAGAAATATTTTACATATATATGAATACATTGATTGATGTGTTTTATATAAGATAGTAAGGGGATGAGCGAAGCGATGGGTGGGAGGGAGTTATGTTACTAATCTCTTCGGACGAGGCGCTTCGTATAATTATGATAGAACTTCACTTAAGGTAAGTTCGTTTAATCATTAATTATACTTCGCGCCTCGTCCTCGAGATTAGTAACTGAAGATATATATATACATGTAGACTTTGAGAGTAATATTTCCCGAAAAACCATCAATCAATGTCGATATACTTATGTAATATAATATTAGACAATTTATACTATATTATAACCTCTCAGCATTGATACAGGAATCATTCTATTTATATGATATCAAAATAAAATCGACATATTTGTAGATATGTTATGTACTGTACTATAAAGTAGGATCGATTAATATCAGGCAAGATATCAATCTTTAACACCTTAAATACCATTAATTTATTGTATAAACTTGAAATTAGTCACTTAAGTGTACTTAAGTAAATTGAAGTCTTCATTGGATATTCATTGGTACAATTACAAGAATAAATGCCTACTATATATAAGATTTTGTAGGGCTATGCAAAAGTTTGTTTCTTAAATTAAACAGATTTTTCATCCTCTAACTTGGTACAATTTTTTGGTAAGTGAACAAATCTGTTAAACCTTAAAAATATAATATATAATTATGGTTTTTTTTTTTTTTTGTTAAACCTATTTCTAATAGCTTGGCAGTGTAATATAATCAATCGATACGAGATGAATACGTTATCTTTTCATTATTTATTTAATACGGATAACACCAGAGACAAACAGTCTTCATTACTTAAAAAGGACCTTTGTAAAACTTTGCAAAGGTATTGGACTGTCCGCTCCACCCCTTGGTGTTGCGGATGGTGTCGACGCCGACGCCGTGCGCGTGCGCGTGCGCGTGCGACACGGCGGCCCGCCGCGCCGACTATGCACTCGCTCAGTATGCACTTGATCCGCTGACTGGGCGTCTGCGAGTCTACTGGTTTATGTGGCTTTTTAGTAGCGATGAACAAACAGGCTGTCAGATATTCTTAAGGGCTTTCTTTTATTCACATAGCAAGAAATCGCCTCCGCTGGACATATAAAAAAAAAAAAGGGTTTTCGCGGAAAAAAGGTAGATATATAATAGGTTGCTTACGCCTAAGTCTTAATGTTTTTACAATATCTGGAATTCTAATAGATATACATTCAGAAGTTATTTCAATGTTTTTTATATTAATATTTCACTTGGATTCTGTGAGCCGTAGTGAAAGCCAGCAATGTAACCATTTTGTTTGAAAGCCTTTCAATTTCATTTATCGCTAGGAAACCAATCGCTCAACTGATTTAATACAAGATTGGTATCCCAAGTTGCATTGTACTTAGGCGTCAGATGCCGTAGAGGAAAAAAAAAAAACTCATTTAATGAGTCTCTAAAGCCTGTCATCATGTGATATTGTTGGAAGGCTAAGGACAAGGCCGATCTATAGGAGTTTAATGTTCCATATTAACTACCTTCATTAAACAGATTGGTAAAAAATAGACTACTGTCGGAATAGACGAGTCATACGTCGACAAAGTTATTATTAGAAAAGGGCCACCACTTTTTAAGACAAACATCATACTGTTTTATAGCAATAGGGAAGGGCAAATTTGGCGATAGGGAAGCTATCATTATATCCAATCAGGATGATGGTAGGCTTCTCCTCGATAGGGTTACCCGCACAATATCCTTGCAGCCAGGGTAATCAAGTTGTGTATTCGTTGGGAACAGGAGTGAGAAATTGAAGCATTGCCACAAGGCTGAAATATTATGACTTGCTAGCAAAGCAAGGAGACTTCTAAAAGCAGGGTATCTTGGTTGTGTTGGCCACAACGATACGACCACGATACCTGTAGCTTTATCTGAAATAATCTTTCGAAGAGCTTTCAATAAAACCGAAAAAGGTGTGAAAGCGTAAAAGAACATGCCTGTCAGGCTACAGTAAACGAGTCTCTGATAACACGATAGCGATACGCATAGTCATCAGGGTCTTTGTGCCAAGAAATGTATTTTGCGCATTTCTTCTTTATACGACCTGCGAATAAATCGATTAAAGGTAAACCAAATTGCATATTATCTCATTAAAAACCCAGTTGGCTAATTCCCATTCTATATCCGGATGTGATCTCCTTGATTTGTAATCAGCTATAATATTATCGCGGGATATTATATATGATGCAAACACAAACAACCATTGCCGCAGACCTCTCTTAACCTGGGTAAGATGAGGGTATTGTATACCGCCCATTCGGTTAATGTAGGCAATCGCGGTCATATCTAATAGTAGTTGGAGTATCTGGCAATTGTACAAATTACATGAGTAAATTTGAAGAGCAATAAATGCGGCAGGCAGCTCTAAATAGTTGATATCATTGGCCGCTTGCCGTACCACCCCCGCAGGCTCCTCCCCACCCCATAGTTGAGGCGTCAGAAAATATTTTAATTCGGAAATTATTGGTGATGGGAATTATCGATATTCATTAACCACCAATGTATGTCAGGTAGGATGGACTCGGCTATACTCATTGTATGATTAAAATTATCGGGGCCTTGTAAGTTAAGGAACTTGCAGCTTTCCAGTTCCTTCATATAGAGCCATCCGGACCCGATAGCCGGGCACGCTGAGTAGGCCGGTGAGTTTTGCTAGTTGTCTAATTTTGCAATGCTTCATTTTTAAACACTGTTCTACTCGTAACTCAGATTTTAAGCATGTTTTTTAGTAAGGTAAGCTAAGTCGCAACTGACGCGAGTTAATAATCATTCCTATAAGAATTTTCACGATGTCATAGGTGTAGGTAAGTGTGTACTACTTTTCTCTTGGTTGAAGATAAAGCCTAATGAAATTAATAACTGTATTGTTGGTTTTATGTTTTCTATACATTGTTCGTAACTTTGACCGAAAAGGAGCCAATCATCGAGATACAGAGTAGGGAGGAGGCCTGCGTAGTTTTATTTTACAATAGGTTTTGTGATTTTGGTGAAATCATATAAGGCGAGGCCTCAGTCTTACGAGGCCGGAGGACGGTAATACATTGAACTCATACGTTTTATTTTAGTAGATAAAACGAAAGTGCTTTCTTGACTCTGCGTGATTTTTTCATAAAATCAAGCGTATTCATATAACAATCCTGTGTTAAGAGCTTAACAGCTGTTCGCAAATCCTCAAGCTTGAAATGGTCAGTTTTAATAAATTGATTAAAAAGTATTTATTTACAATGACAATATACATAATGGATATATACAGATGAATATATAAATTGATTTAACTATTTAAGATTGAGTATAAAACGCATCTTTCCGTTCGGCTTCGACGCGAGAAAAATACTGGGCACAAATTGGCCGTCGCAAGGATTACACTGGGATATAACACCTATTTGCAAAAGATTATTAATAAAATAGGTAAATAAATAAATATTATAGCGACAGTCCCACGGTAAGCCAAGAAAGCTAATTAATTAATTAATGGCATCTACAAAATGTGACCTCTCTACGCTAGAATATTCAGGCGATGAGGGCAAAAAGTGTTGAACAAATAGTACTTGAGAATTTGATTTTATAGCCAGCTGGATAGCATGGATATGAAAGTATGGCGCGGTTCGAAGTAATAAGCGCCCACTGTTTCTAATTTAGTGATAAACGGCCGGCGTACTTAAATGTGTGTAGTAGTAGTGGCGCGGCGGGGGCTGGTGCGCGTACGGCGGCCTGTAGTAGCGGCGCCGGGGGTGGCGGGGGCGCTATGGGCTGCTTAGGAACAAGAGCCTTCATCTCTCCGCCGGAATTAATAATGGCTTTAGCTGATTTAAGTGTTTCCGGCAAGTTTTTGCCGAATAAGCAAGCGTCTATCTTGGTGAATACCAAATCGAATGCCAATCTTGGTGAATACCAGTCGAGATTCAGTGAGAAAAGTATAAAATTGCGTCTGGTTACGTTCTCTGCGTATTATAAGTCGCACAAAATACGACCGATCGATGTTTATAAGTTTTTGTAACAGGTCGTTATTTTTAGAATTTAATTACGATGTAATTATTTCGCTAAGACAAGATATTGCAAGCCATATCGGTTTATTTGGACTCGATGCCTTTGCAATATTTTTTATTTGGTTTTGCAAAATTTTCTGAAATAGCAGCTTTGATCTAAGGGTCTAACCTTTGGCGCGCCTATTTTCACGCAAATAGCAGAGATTATGTATTTACTAAGGAGATCTTTACGGATTTCTTTAGCTATAACTTCTATGGCTACATGTGTAAAACGGATAGCTATTTCTGTACATCTTTGCCATATATTGTGGTCGACGAGAGGTCATCTCCCAGAATCTCTTTGAAATACATCAACGTCCAAATCGTTTGTGTCAGCGGTTTTTTTTTTTTTTTTTTTGTCAGACATTGGACGTGCTTGTGCCTGGTACGGCAGTGGCGCTTACGCCGACTATGGCGCTGGAGCTGTGTGTTGGTCTATGTAGCGCTTTGCTGAGCCTCAATAGGCTTTATGCAAATTTACAACAGAGTTCTGAGGATCCTCGATAGGACAATTATCGGCCTCAATAGGCTCTTTCAGACACTCAGCGCTATTATATAGGTAATTCTGACTGTATGGGTTGTAGTTCAGTTCATAATCCGGGTATTCCGGAAACCAATCATTTAATCGTAAAACCAGTGATGCTGAGAACAAAAAGCAATATTTCGTTTGCTTTTATTTTTATATGCTCGTCTATTATAACAGCAAAATGGATAAATGAACATATTCACGACTATATTTAAGGAAAATGTGAACAATATACCAATAATAATATCATGTATAAATTACTACTATTAACTAGTAAGTAATTACAAAATCTATGACTTTATTTTTTACTCATAAAAATCAAATATATTATTAATTATTAGAATAATCGTCTGAACTAAACTAGATAACGCATGTTATCCCATCATAAAGCTAGGTAACAATTCCCAATGAATTGTACGCCAACCGTCATGCCATGCGTCGACTTAGCCCCAACGGCTAATCGGAGTGTATTGATGTATGTACAAGTATGAACTCGTATTGTGGTTCCGTACAGTCAATAGCTTTTTTTTTTTTTTATGTATATACAATTATACATATCACTTATTTAGGTACCAGTCCCCAATGAACTGAACGCCGACCGATACAATTTGTGCTTTGATTTATCCCCAATGGCTAAATCTGAGTGCACCTACCTAGGTTTAATAACCTTGGTCGCTTAAAATTTGCAGAAGCGAAAATTAAAAAGACTTACTTGTTTCTTGTGGTATAAATTCCTCATTGGAACCTCTGTGTGACGAAGCACTTTCACTATATCGTATTTTACGTTTTAATTTTCGACTTTTATCCAGTAGATGATCAATGTCATCTTTGTATTTCTTAATATGTTCACGTTTCGGTATTTTTGCGAGAATCCACGAACAAGAAACTTAGTTAAGTTTTTAAGAAGTGACTTGAGTGGTCGAGCACTAGAAAGCGTATGGAGCGGACAGAGCGATGGCGGCCAGGAAGTGGAATCTAGGCATACCCACTTACTGAGGAATAAAAATTTAAAAACAACTCCAAACTAAGTGCAGAGTGGTGACACCTACCGGCGTAACTACATGTATATATATATCTTCAGTTACTAATCTCGAGGACGAGGCGCGAAGTATAATACGAAGTCGTTATCTGAAAACACAACTGAGTCCTACATTTAGAGTATAAAATAAACCGAAATATATGGTTATTTCGATGTTTTTGCATAAAACCGGTTCCGATCCCTGAAGACGAGACGCATTGTAAATTTTGGCGTCAGGTATTTTGATTAATCTCAGCATTAAATAAATAAGAAATAAATATCAGGGGACATCTTACACAGATCATCTAGCCCCAAACTATAGGTTGATAGGTTGTAAGCGACGATATACACATACTTATATACATGGAAAACACCCATGATTCCGGAACAAATATCTGTGTTCATCACACAAATGAATGCCCTTACCAGGATTCGAACCCGGGACCATCGGCTTCATAATTAACGTGGTGAATATACCTTCATTCTCGATAGATCCAGTCCACTGAGCAACTTTTACTATGAGACCAACCTCCCTCCACATACTAAATATCAACATCGGCCAGCCAAAATGTATGGGAGCGTCAATTTTTTTTGCGTACCTATTATAATTGTATATTCACCCCGTACATTAGGTATTGCAGGTCATTAAATCAACAGCCTGTATTATTTGAAAGAGCTTATTTTCCTTCATATTTCTTAAAGTCAGTTAGTCCCACCTAGGGTGACCAGATGTCCCGTATTTTGCGGATAGTCCCGTATTTCAGGCGAAACCAATACGGGACAGTGTAATATCCCGTAATTTTATGATTCAATGAAATTTAATGATAAAAAAAAGATTCGTACAAAATTTATACTCGCACACAGCGGTGAATACTTGTGTTTATTAATATTTATTATTGTTTTAAGGGTATTTCATTGGTGAAGTCAGAATTGATTTGTATATGTTATTTAGTTGATATATACCACGACGGTGGCAAGCAAGCATACGGACCGCCTGATTGTAAGCAGTCACCGTAGCCTATGGACGCCTGCAACTCCAGAGGTGTTACATGCGCGTTGCCGACCCTTTAAAAATCTGTACACTCCTTTGTTGAAGAATCTCATGCTGTAGACCCTCGGGAAAACCTCGGCAGGTAGCTCATTCCACTACCGGAGCGTGCGCGGGAGGAAGTTCCTCTTAAACCGCACAGTGCGTGACCATTTAGGTTCTAGGGTGTGAGGATGAACACCCTGCCGACGGCAGAAAAATAAACAATCATAAATTGTTGATTTATGATTGTTTTAAGGGTAATTAATAAAGAACATCAAAGTTTTTTTGTATAGGTTATTTAGTTGATTATTTTAGTTAACTTTTCCAGATATTATAAAAATTGTTGATTTTTTTTAAATATTTAACATTGTTTTTAAAGTCTTTCATTAAGAAATTTTGCATTTGTATAGGTTATTTAATTGATTATGCCAACATTTAGTAATAAAAAAAGAATGTTAATTTTTAATCAATAACGGCCTGCCCCGTAGTTTAACCTCGAATCCCGTATTTTCAATGCAGTTGTCCCGTAAAACGGGAAATCTGATCTGGTCAACCTAGTTCCACCGGTCCCAGACTTATCACCCTCACTCGCTTACAAAAATAAAAGATGAAAAAAGTAAACATGAGAATTTCACAATAGAGCAAGTTGTAAAATTGCTTGGACAGTACACAAAGCCCTAAATATTACATGGCCAATTTATCAGGTATTCTAAATGGTTTTGACACCACGAATACAAGATAATGCGTAGATCTTTTCGAGCATCTCGCGGATCTCGCCCGCTTAGCTTCAAAACTCAATTTTTTTTTTCTGCAAGCAGGCCTCAAGGGCTCTTTTACAAGTCAATACAACATTTATAGTAACATCATATAGTGACATGAAAAATACATAACAACCTTTATAAATACAACAGCCAATACCTGGGTAAACATTACAATATAATAATCTTAAAATAAATAATTACTACAATATATATAATAGAGATGTATAGTATATAATAGTCTCTATGGTTAAAAATACATTAAATCTGGAAAAAATACATTAAAAGGTCCCCAATGTCAGAGTACTAATACTAATAAGATTTGGAGGTGTAAAGTCTCTCCAAGTGTCAAAATAAAATTGATACTAAAGAAATAAATCTCGTCTGGACTGTTAAGCTAGCAGTCTCATAAACTAATGCTACAGAATACATAACTTCATAACTAGTATGTACCAAGTCAAGTATATTATACATATGACAGAGACGTATAGTCTCCACGGTTAATACATTAAGTTTGGAGATGTATAAGGTCCCCACGGTCTGTGTATAATATACAATAATACCGGTGTTGCTCCTGGTCGTCTTCACGACGGCATTTTCAGGGCCCATCTAGTGGGCGGCGAGTCACCGCCTGCCTCGATAACTAGTGAAAACAATGTTATGGCAGGCGTCCGGACGTCTGTACAATAACAATAACCCAGTCTCACTGTCCTCCCAAAGTTCAATCCATAGACCGTTATACTGTTCACTTTTACTACAATAGTCCCAATGTTTGCTGCGACTGGTTCATGGGTGTCTATTGTTGCGCCTGTGAATGGGTTCCAACAGGCGTTCTACAGGACATTAAAGCTCTTCAAGGGGCCTCTACGTGTTGGATCTATATCCCCACGCAAGCCTATCAAAAGACCGGGATTTATAGGCCCGTGAAATTCAAGGAGACACAATAATAATGACATTAATAAGATTTGAAGGAAGAAAGGCTCTCCAAGTGTCAAAGAATGAAAAAATAAAAAGCGGCCAAGCGCGAGTCGGACTCGCCCATGAAGGGTTCCGTACCATTTATGACGTATTAAAAAAACTACTTACTAGATATCGTTCAAACCAATTTTCGGTGGAAGTTTGCATGCTACTGTATATCATATATTTTTTTTAGATTTTTCATTCTGTTATTTTAAAAGTTACAGGGGACACAATTTTTTTCACTTTGGAAGTGTCTCTCGCGCAAACTATTCAGTGTAGAAAAAAATGATATTAGAAACCTAAATATCATTTTTGAAGACCTATCCATAGATACCCCACACGTATGGGTTTGATGAAAAAAAAATTTTTTTTTAGATTTTATGACGTATTAAAAAAAACTACTTACTCGATCTCGTTCAAACCAATTTTCGGTGGAAGTTTGCATGGCAATGTATATCATATATTTTTATTAGATTTTTCATTCTGTTATTTTAGAAGTTACGGGGGGGGGGGACACACATTTTACCACTTTGGAAGTGTCTCTCGCGCAAACTATTCAGTTTAGAAAAAAATTATATTAGCAACCTCAATATCATTTTTAAAGAACTATCCATAGATACCCCACTCGTATGGGTTTGATGAAAAAAGATTTTTTGAGTTTCAGTTCTAAGTATGGGGAACCCCCAAAATTTATTGTTTTTTTTTTCTATTTTTGTGAAAAATCCTAATGCGGTTCATAGAATACATCTACTTACCAAGTTTGAACAGTATAGCCCTTATAGTTTCGAAAAAAAGTGGCGGTGACATAATCGGACAGACAGACGGACATGACGAATCTATAAGGGTTCCGTTTTTTGCCATTTGGCTACGGAACCCTAAAAAGTGTATGAAATTCTTCTGACTATGTAGGTAAATGTCGTAATCAGAATATCCGACTACAAGGTGTCTGACCTGAAACGGTGACTCACTAAAGGAAAGAATGTGAAAGTGTATCCGAAATCAATTATAGAGAAACTGAGAACATGACATTGATGCCCGCTAGTCCTTGAGGCGTTGGCTTGACAGTTAAGGGGCTCCCCGCGGTCTTCATCGATTTTTGGCAAGTTTTGAGCCGTTACTCTTACGTTTGTACTACAGATAGAATTATAAGTCAAACGTCTATCGGTTCTTCGATCTTTTATCTCCGTTACTGTCTGTCGGATTTTGAAATAAATGAATACAATTTTTTTTATGATTTTTTTAAACAGCGAGTTAACTACTTTTTTTGTGAAAAGATGCGAATTTTTCCTAACAAAGAGTGCCGCTTCCAATATATATATGGAGGGCAACGCGAGAATATTTAATGCAGCGAAGTGCGGTCGACAACTATCTGGTATATGCGTGTTGGTAAGTATGCGAATACATTTCTTCTGCAACAGGAATAGTTGGTGGACATCAGTGCTGGCCCCCCACAGAATCACACCGTACTGGAGCCTTGCGTGCGCAAACGCAAAATATGCTGACAGAGCGGTTTCCAAGTCAGTGTTGACCTTAAGTACACTTAACGCGTATATAAAGCTCGATAACTTTGATTTTATATTTGAATATGTGATTTCCAGTTTAAACTTGTATCTATTTTAATTCCTAGTAATTTAAATTCATTTACTTCCTCTATAATATCGTTTTTTGTTTGTAATGTCATTTGCAGTGGTTTTTTTGGATAGGCCTGAATTGGATTATTTTAGTTTTCTTTAAATTTATTTCAAGATTGTGATCTGAAATCTGATGATGGAGCCGCAAGATATGAACTGGAACTTCATGATGGAACATCGTATCATAGCTGTGTTTGGATTTGTTAGAAAAGTCTTGTAATGAACTTTGACCACGATTAGGTTTCAAGGTCTGATGATAAAGCCGGAAGATAGGCACTGGCATTCCATGATGGAATAGCGTATCATAGTCGTGTTTGCACTTGTGAGAAAGGGCACGTAATGGATTTTAAACACGATCAGGTTTCAAGGTTATAACAAACCTATTATATACAGAATTTTTGGTTTCTACGTGGATTTATAAAAGCGTGTTTTTCTAGTGTTTTTTAAACTATTAATACCTGGGCGACCGAGCTTTGCTCGGTTATAACTATTTATTGTAATATGGTGGTGTATAGGTGATAATCTTAACTACATTTTCTTACTAAATTAAACTTGTCTAAAACAATAAAAATTAAAAAATTATATATAAACATGAACATATAAAAAAAAAAAGTTAGTCACCGGGCGAGATTCGAACCCGTAACACTCGTTTAGCAGTCCCCGTCTTAACCCGCTGGACCAGACGGATAGTGGCCGGCAACACGAAATTAGCGACCATATTCTGCGTCGAAAGAAAAACGCATGATAACTCGAAAACACGCGTTTTCCCAAACATAAGACTAATCTAGATCGATTGTTTACCCCCAAAAACCCCCATATACCAAATTTCAGCAAAATCGTTAGAGCCGTTTCCGAGATCCCGGAATAAGAATTGCTCGTTTAAAGGTATAAGATTTATTTTAATACCTTTATTTGGTCCTAAATGCGTGTAATCTGAATTTACGTAATCCCAAGAGGTGGACATACATTTTGGGACCCCTGGGAGATTTTTTTCCTTGGATTGCCAGACCAGCCAATGTAGAAGGGACCCACCATCAATTTCAATGGCACCAGCAAGATTTGGTGGATGACACTGGTGAAAAGGGGATTTCTTATTTAATTTTTTTATTAAAAATAAATATTAATAAAAAATTACATATTTTCCTTTCAGAACCTTTCAAAATCCCATAAAACATTGTTAGTACCATCGTCATAGCTAGGGGTTAGTAAGTACGGGGAAGTAGGGGGGAGGGGTATTCCTGGTTTTTAACTTTTGATTTCGGTTGTACCGCTGAAACGAATTTGAAGTTGTAGGTAACTATTCGACGCAGAATTTAACCCTCTTTAATATTGATCTAAATTACATTTCTGTCGGTGGTCGTACCGTTTTCCAGCTGCAAAAAAAAACTAAAAAAGCGGCCAAGTGCGAGTCGGACTCGCGCATGAAGGGTTCCGTACCATTTATGACGTATTAAAAAAAAATCTACTTACTAGATCTTGTTCAACATTTTACCACTTTGGACACACTTTTTACCACTTTGGAAGTGTCTCTCGCGCAAACTATTCAGTTTAGAAAAAAATGATATTAGAAACCTCAATATCATTTTTAAAGACCTATCCATAGATACCCCACACGTATGGGTTTGATGAAAAAAGATTTTTTGAGTTTCAGTTCTAAGTATGGGGAACCCCCAAAATTTATTGTTTTTTTTTTTTCTATTTTTGTGTAAACATCCTAATGCGGTTCATAGAATACATCTACTTAACAAGTTTGAACAGTATAGCTCTTATAGTTTCGGAAAAAAGTGGCGGTGACATAATCGGACAGACAGACGGACATGACGAATCTATAAGGGTTCCGTTTTTTGCCATTTGGCTACGGAACCCTAAAAACGAGCAGAAATTTCTGCACACTACATTTAGGACCAAAAGAATTTCAGAATGCCAGCTTTGAATTAGAATACAATTTCGTGTTTATTCTTATTAAAGTTAATTTTGCCCACATTTCCGAAAGTGTTAAGTCTACATCTACATATTGTGGTGTAGTGACTTAAAATATCTACTATAAGTTTTATGTTAACCCAGGTTAGGTTATCATGGCTTTCAGTCGCAAAAATAGTTGACTAACACATTTTTACTATGCAGGAAAGTGCCTCACCTTCGCATTAAATGTGATGGGGTAAACAATTTATCATAAAATCGTCATAATCCTTACCGATTCTAAGGTCAAAATCTATCAAAATCATCGCAATATTGTGACATATATACTAATTTTTCACCAAAGAAGCTTACCTTAGTATTACTTCTTTAAAAGGAGCGTATCTCTAGAGGCATTCAGTCGAACTTACGTCCTTTTTGGTGAAAGAAAAAAATTGGGTTAACTTTCTTATTTACCTTGTATGGTGGACAGTGGCTATCAAGTTAGCCCCTCAAACATACATTTACCGGTTCCATGATAAACCTTAACTTGAATGGTTTAAAGTTGAATTTCGTACGCACGTGTTTGAAGCAGTATTATGTGCATTTTGATTAACATTTTAGGTCAAAATGATCTTGACCGAGTTTAAGTATTAAATTCAAGTATAAATAACACGCTATTTTACAAATCTAGCACTAACCGGTTTTTAAGAGGCGTGTTTGATTTGATTTGAAGTTAAATAATTATTAATTATGCAAAGTGCCGCCTAAATAAAGCATGGACGCATTCCCTATGTCACGGTCTAGTTTATAGTAATTATTGATTAATAAAAAAAAAGCTATAACTCCCTTTTTTTCACAATCCATAACTCCCGTGGGAACAAAATAGGCCTTTGTCCTTCAGTACACCTACAGCGTGAAATAACATCTTTTTCGAGCAAGTGTGATGAAAAGAATATTGCAGACTAATACCATTTTTAAATTATTCGGAATAACTAAGGTAGAAGTACTAGTGCTCGACGCTGCACTAGTCACCGACATGGGCACTTTATTTCATGGAAATATAGGTTAAATTTGAACAACGAAGATTTTTCTGCATTCGAACTTAATCCTTATCACTTTGACATAAAGTGCCCATGTCGAGTACTAGTGCAGCGTCCAGCACTAGTACTTCTACCTTACCCATGCAAATTAACTTAAATTTATGTGATTTAAAAATGGATATAATCGAGTTTTGCTTGGACATTTGGATAAAATCTTATGCACGAACGTTATAAGGAGAAATCATATTCGGTTTGACGTAAGGGTACTTCGAAAATGTTTATATAAAACCAAACAAAAAGTGTTTTTTCCATAGGCACAAAGGCGGTCCCTTTTTGCATTAATTAATAGAATCAGGCGTTACTTTGCGGAATTCCATGCTAATTAAAGCAAAAAAAACATAATAATAATTAAAAAAAAAATCCAATGGGCAAAACTCTTTTTGAACATGATCCTGATATACAACATCAAAATACTATGGGAAAATGTATGCAGTAAAGACACATTTTATATACGTGCTAATTTTAATTTTCTATAGACTGATAACTTTAACTTAATTTCGATTTTTTGCGAGAAACGTTTTGAACCTAAGCTCCTCACCTCAGTTACTTTAAAAAGCTCGTATCTTGTAACTTCTATGTTGCTTTCCTTGCTTCACATTGCGGGATTAACGGCAATATTCATGGGACATTTAAGAGAAAATTTGCGTTAAAAGTTGAATGTCATACTTGTTCTTTATGTTTTCAATGTATTTAATGAAAGGTACTGCAAATGGTTTCAATATTATTACCAAATATAAACTATGTTTTTTGCTCGGCATGGGATGTATGGCGCCATTAATTTTAAAATAAAGAAAATTCAATGAACCATCAAACTTAAGCAGCTCTATGGCTCTTGTTTATGGTAAAATGTTGCCTGAATGATAAATACTTATTTTACAGGATTTGTCTATACCATCCCATTACTGGTGCCTGTTCCATTATAGGAGGTATTTACTATAAAGCTGCTAGATATTTCACTATTTATAAAATGAATTGGAGAAACTCTGTCTCTAGACTTACATCTCGCAGTTCATAGATTACCATATATGCAGAATCTTTGCCGTTTTCCATTCTACGCTTTCTGTCTAGTTAATTAGATTTCTCTTCCTCGTTCAGCTCTATACTGGTTTGTCTATTATTGTATACGTAAACTTCGTTGATTTCTAAACAACACTGCACTCGCTATCTGATATATAGAAGCGGCCAACGTGTTCACAAATATCTTAACTGAAAGGGCCCACTGATTACCAGTTCGCCGGACGATATCGGCCTGTCAATTATTCGCGGTTGTCAGCTTTGGCGAATAACTTACAGGCCGATATCGTCCGGCGAACTGGTAACCAGTGAGCCCCTTTAGCCTCAATTATCAAGACGGTAAAGTGTACGTTCAAATATTTTTGACCACCTTGGCCGCTCATATATCTTCGATGGCGACAGTGCGTACGTTATCAAAACAGTTCGGTAGTATATTTATGATTAGGATTTTTTTCTTGTGTCAAATTTTTTTTTTTTAAGTTGTATTTTTTGGTAGGCAGTTAGTTACCGGTCTTATGACCAGACCTGAGTTTATGCCAGTTTAAAAGTTTTTGGAACACGATGAATAAGTATTAAGAAGTATGCAATAAAAGTTTTGTATGTATAATAGATATAGCCGGTGAAACAACTGTCAGTAGAAAAAGGCGCGAAATAAAAAAAATCTATGGGACACTTCGCGTGTATTTTTTTTTAAATTTGCCGCTTTTTCTGTTGACGGAAATCGCTTGACAGACTACAAATGATATACGTACATAGTTTGGCAAGCATTTCCATCAGTAGAAAAAGGCGGCTAATTTAAAAAAAATTAAGAACGTAGCATGCCGTGGAGAATTATAGTTTCCCGCCGTTTTCTACTGACAAAGTAGGTTTGCCAGAGTATAGGTAATTATAACGTGTAATTTATTTATTATATCATTCCAGAAATTAATACGTATGATTCAAATTGACTATCAATCGTTAAAATACAAACACACTTAGTCATAGTGTATATTTCTGTAGTTTAGTCACGGTCAAGACTTATAACCACCCATATTTACGTATTGAAGAGGTCAGTCTTTTTGTGTAAGGTTGCATTAAACCTATTAACTTTGGCCTTATGCACGTTTGCTAGAACTAAAGAGGTTGACTAGTCAAGGTAAGCGATAAGAAATAAACAAAACAAAGAACATTCACGAAACACTTCACAGAATTATAAACATACAATATTTACAAACAAAACGAAAGCACGTTCCAAAATTAAAAAAGCAAATACCGATTTTTCGAATTTCACGCACTATTCCATAGACAATATATTTTTTTAATTCGCGCGTTGTGAGCGGCCAGTGCGGACCGGCGCGAGCCCGCGAACTGACTTCCCGCGCCGCTGATTTTAGACGACTCGCTTCAAAAATGGAGGAACGCAGTTCGGAGAATTGATGGGTTTATCCGTGGTGGACTACAGTCGGGGCCTTTCATGTACATCATTTTTTTTAAATGGATCTATTTATCGAAATATAGGAAATACCTAAATTACCTAATCGTCGCTTGCGTCAAATATCGTATATTCCATAAATATTTACTAGATATATAAATGACTTTAGGAAGTGAAAGTAGTATTTAAATCATTAGCGTGTTCTTGTATTTATAATTATCGTTTCTTAATAAATTTATGGTTATATGATGTGTTAAATCTTTGTTTTTAAATATTAAGAACTCAATACTCCAAAATCGGCAGCGATATAAAAGTATAATAAACTAATAAATTATATTTTTATAATACTAATCAATCTTCATGATGAAACTATTATGGAGTAGCCGTGATGCAACGCAGTCCGTTATACTATTTTTATTTTACTCTAACCATAATTTATAGAACAGAAAAAAACGCTTCAAATGCTTAGAATAGACTTTTACGAACGTTTCCCAGTCAGCATACTGAAAAGAGTTAGAGGTCGTCGTTTTGTTAGTTAAGCAATCGCGTCATTTTACGTAAAATATGCATCGTTGACACAAATTACACGGATTATGCACTTTACGTGTAGCCTCAATAGCTCGAACACAAGACGATTGTTGTATACATACAATTCTCTTAAAGATGTGATGATTGCAAAAGTATGTAGCTCTGTACACGCTTTAGATAGTGTTGATAAAAATCTCCAATCTAATTGACTTGTTTGCGGCATGCGGTGATTGTCAGCTAAGCTGTTTTTATATCACAGATACTAAAACGATAGGTCAATCATCCTGCTTTTGTATCACTTTATTACTTACGAATGGCCTCTATAAACATCCCCAACGATTTTATCCGATAATCGCAAGAGGCAATTTCCCGAGCGCACAGAATAAGTAATAGTACTGCCGTCCAGAAAAGAAACTTCCTACAGAACCGAAGTTTGACAGCGATTCAGGGACGAATCATGCTGTCCCTTTCTTATGTATCACTTTCGGCTATTTAGGGTTGTCAAAATTCAAGTCATTATCTTATCTGTCACTGTGACGTCAAGTTGTGCTAACCCTAAAAATTGCTCGGAGCAATGCTGAGCCGAACGGAGTCGAGAATGCCCGAAAGGTACCTAATCGCCTCTATAAACGTCACCGGTAATTGCATGCGATTGGCGATACATTAATCTAAAATCGCATGCCATTTGTTGCAACTTTTGTAGAAGGTCAGTTAGACAAATTCAGAGCAATCGAACCGTCATTTTAGAACTGTCATCTGTGATCTAGAGTTAAGTTTAGTTTGTATTCTGCTAGAATTGTTAGTAGTCATAAAGCCTAATACATAAAATACAACGCCTTTCTATTTGCGGGAATAAAATACACCAGTAAAAAGTACGTCCCAATCCCAACGTATCAATAATTTGTCTATGGTACCTAACTTCAAATTTAGCTAAGCCTATCATTAGATTTATTAGAAGACTCGTGCTACATGATAGTTACGTTTTTGATTAGACAGTAGAGTTGTGACAGACCAGACCAAGGATGTGTTGCGAAATGCGAGACTGATTATAATGAAACCTTGGCAGACGGTTCGAAATTTCTATTTAACTGAGATAATTTTAAACATAATGTTGGCAATAGTGATGTGGCCAACGTGATAACTGAGGAATACAGATAACACATAATTTGAGAATTGACGGACAGCAGTGTTGTTCCTGTCGGGTTTCGGTGTTGTCGACTACCTAAGTCATAAATTGCCGTGATATAAGAGAAAATCTTAAGAATGTTGCCAGCCATATTAGAAAAAAATGCGTTTAAGTGCGGCAAAAATGTAATTTATAGGACAAACGGTAATGGAACAGCTGCAGTATACCGCGCTTCTTATCAGAATATAGGTAGAATTAAATAAAAATGAGAAGAAGCACGTCATAATCGTTGACGCATTCTATTGAAAGATCTGTATTAAATTGTCGTTAATGCAATACACAATGCATTAACCACTGCACTTACAAACCTGTTGATGATCTCATAAAAGGAAAGATGGCGTATTTTACGTAAAAACTCTCGTGATAAAACTTTTCATCGCGTACATTTAATCGTTAATTGCATTTGTTGTTCAGTGAATTTATGAGTATGTTATTGAAACGAAGCAATTGTAAAAAACCCAATAGATATTTGTTTAGCTAATTATGATATATTGTGATACTAGTACAGTTTAAATTACTCTCATTGGTAGTGATTTTTAAAGTCATGTTGATAAAGATAGTTTAATTTTTCAAGTAGGCATATTACAATGCGCTTATGAACGTCAAATAAAGCTACGCCGGCTCTAGCCCTACACGTCTGACCCGAGAAGATTTAAATCCCTCCTAAATTTAATCTAATCTGTTAAATGCATGCCGTGATTTCCTATAATTGGGTGAATACTCAAGCAATCTTATTTTATAACTTGTCATTTATAAGTATTTTTTGTATTTTACCTGTTGGCAAACTTAAAAAAATAATAAAATTGTAAGAAAGTATCCCAATATGGGCAATATGGGACCGGCAAGAAGCTCGGCTCGGCAAGAAACACGTTGAAGGGGCCAATCATTGGAGGGAGGTAACATTTCACATTAGTATGGTTTGCTCTGCTAGCTACCGCTTCTATTACTAGGCTGTCAACACCCATTGTCCTTGAAATTGATGTTACTTAAACAGTTTTTTAAGAAAGACTATTTGTTTTAGTCAAGTAAGAAAAATATATGTTCATATTAATTATATTTCAAAGACCTTGGTTGTTCTCGATACATGATTGAACGAAATCGGCTCGATAGAAAATAATTGCAAAGATTGGTCTTAAAATCACAATTAAACGGTTTTATGTCTTTATTGTTTTGACTTATGGGTCTGCAATTAAAATCACAATTTAAAAACATGTATATCTAAACCGTGGTTGAGTAAAATATTTCACTTGCGTCAGTGCTATCTCATTTACTCCGATACAAATAGACAGTGTGCGCGCTTTAGGTATTGACAGCCTCTTAAGTACAATATGTAAACTCGTCCACACTGTTAAAATAAATCTTATTGCAAAGACATAATGCTCTCGGATCACTTTGTATACCGTTGTTTTTAGTACCTACTTTTTTATTATTTCGGCTATTTTAGTGTAATAATGGTCGCCCAGACCACTAAGTTTAACAGTACTTTTATATTGTACTAATATTACACATCAGTTCGACGAATTGAGGCAATTAAACTGCTTTCCGGCTTCGGCAAAAATAAAAACGCTACAAACAGCCCAGGGTGTTCGTGAGCTCAAAAAGCTACTATACTAAATGTATTAGTTCACGTTGCGAGCCGCATAACCCTGTGTTGCGCGGAAACAATCAAGCCATCCTCACCGGAAAGGAAAACGTTTCGATAGCCTTTCATTGAACTGGTTTTACACGGGGTTATTAGTTATTACTACAATGTGCTCGTAATGCAACGATAAATGCATTAGAGCTCACGTGAGAAACCTCCATTTGGGTCTTGATTGTTGTTTTGGAGTTGTCGTGTATCTACAGACTTAAATTGTCGTGCTTAAAGAGAAAATCTTAAGAATATTGACGTACCACAATAAATAGCGCGAAGTGCGGGATTAATGTATGGCAATGAGACAGCTGGCGTATACCGTGTTTTTGATCAACAGTTTGATTATTGAATGTGCTCGTAATCTAACGATAAATAAATTAGTACTCACGTGAGAAATTTTAATTTGGTTCTTGATTCTGTTTCTGTAAATATACGAGTAATTATCCTGTAAACCGGCCACAAATCAAAACGCTTGCGAATTGACAATTAACCGCGTGAATGTCAATAAAAACCAAGTGAAGTTTTTATTTCAATTAAATGAAATCCACGTGTCTGAGCGTTTCAACGTAAAGAATTATATTAATATCAATTTTGTCTTTTACGTCAATGTGTTGCTATGCCATAAAAGTTTCAAGTCATTGCGTACACGTCTATAAGCCCTAAACACTCTAATTGAATTGCCCAAAACATATTTTAGCGACCACAAAGGTCGTGTTACACAACCGTTCAATTGGTGCCGTGACCAATATGCAAAATACCAAGGAATTTACTCGTAAATACTGAAATTTGCCTAAATAAGCTTAATTTCTGCATATCATATATATTTTTCAAGTGTCTTTAACACATAAAAAAGACGCACACGCCAACATCATTGCTACATGCCCCATGTGTCGGCAAACTTTTGAAAAATAGATCCAACCGAAGGATCTTTAAGAGCCACAAAAGTTGATATGAGTAGTCCAAGTCTTTTATAAGCATTCTTGGTGCTATGTGTACAACTTGTACAAGTCATGCTCAAAAGGTATAGAAGCATGGCCCTTGTCTTTGAAGAAAAGGTTAAGAGTTGGACTCTTATACTCAAAGCAAGTGTAAATCATTATGCCCTCAACATTGAGGCTCTCAAGGTCTCGGTTATACCAGTACACTATATATAAAAGAAAATATAAATTAAGACTGAATAAAATATCAAATTGCACAGCATAAGAAAATTGCCAGCAAAAGAAAGTGGATGCAGGTTTAAATGGCTTCTTATACAGTTGTAACAGTTTACGAAGATCGAGACCTACTTACGCCATATGGGATTAACATGTTAGTCCAGGTCAGGACTTCTATGGGTCGAACTCCTATAAGTAAGTGATATAAACTACGACGATTCAACGGAGCCACGCAATTCCGGCGCCAAAGTAGTGTTTAGCATTAAGTTAACGAAATTTATATTTTAAAAAGGCATTTGCAAATATAATTCCCGATTTTAAATACCAAAATCTCACTGGAGTACCTTCTTTTGTGAAATCTGTTTAAAAGAGAAAGCGGCAGAACAGTGGAATAACCCAAACCACCTGTATTATAAAGAAACAAAAATCTGGAACAGCTGATGGTCACTGGCAAGGTCAGCGGAACAAGAGGTTGGTAATTCAGTTATAATGGCCGATACCACGCGCTTTCACTTTCTTTTAAGGACAAACTTATTTGCCCTGTGCTCGCCAATGTTTTGTTATTATTATTAAACAAGCAAAACATTTGAAAAGATTTATCTGATTAAGAAATAAAACTGTGTAAACGAATTATATCGCGTATAATAAATTTTAAACACATACCGACGCTTAGAGCCCTTTACAGCCTTTGCTTTTGGAGTTTGAGTAAGGTTTTTTTTGTAAAACCGAGTGTAGGAGAAAGCAAAGGCTGGATTCATTTTGGCAGCAAAAGAATTAACATCTTACTCGTACAAACTATTCTTTTATGCTTGATCTCTGCTTGATAGGTACTTTTTAAAGCAAATTGACTATAGTAGTTATTAGCTCCTAGAAGAAAAGCGTGACGTCATCCTATATAGTTTACAAATTCAAAATAACAACTGCGCCGCCGCCGCCCGTCATCCAAGGGCCAAAGTAAAAGATTCAAAACTCATCATACAACCTCTTAACGTAATTACCCATCACTTAACCCAAGCTCAGAGTAAACAGTCAAACATTCCATATACATAATAGTGTTCAAACAGTACGTGCTAAAATACCGAGTTATCTCTTGCGTAACCGTGTCCGCTGCAAGGTTGAGCAGGACGTGGTTATGGTTATCGGTTATATGATTTAGGAGGGAAGGGGAGGGGGAGATCCATGGACTTTAACCCTTTGACCGCCAAAGACGTCAACTCACGAGCGCAGATCCCAATATCAACCTTCGTGCATTCTGTTTAGGTTTATGATGGCGCACCGCAAGTGATAGGCGTGGCGTTCAAAGGGTTAACCTCAAGCTTGAGAGCTCCCTCGATTTCCCCAGTCCCATGAACCAAGATCTGATGGCAATGGGAGCTACTGTGAAATACACATTTCTGACTTAAAAAAACGGGGGAACATACGTTAAAATAATGCCCACAAATTCAGAACGACTTTCGTCGTTATCTTTAAGGCAGCTAAAATTGCAGGTAGTTTGTTAATGGAGATTAATTAATGGTCGTTGTTTTACGTTTCACTAAACCGGACCCGACTTTTAGGGGAATATCAAAAATGTGGGCATTTGAATCTATAAATTTACACATTGCATCAAATTCTGTTTTATGACTAAATTCGTGTTTGAATCACATGTTTAGATTTTTAGAATGAGGCTTACAATTAAAGATAATTTAAGTGTGAAAAAGGAACTTACAATTAAAGATAATTTAAGTGTGGAAATGGCTTCCATTCGTATATGAACATTTCATGTGTGCGAAAGAGGCAGACTTTAAATGTAAAAACGTGACCACTTATGAGCCTCATTGCGACCTCTTAAATGTGCCAAAGCGTAAGGTCAGCGGACTGGAAAATACGAAAAGCTGTATTCAGAGGGCCTACCGCGAACACCGAAGTTCGTAAATTGGGGGCATCTTTATCTTTTACTCCAAACAAAGCGTAATTAGAGAGACAGAGAAACATGTCCGCAATTTGCGAACTTTGGTGTTTGCGGTAGGTTCTTAGGAGATGCGGTGGCCGATTATATTTCAAAATATACTGTTACAGCAGCAAATAATGAACGCAACCACATAATCTTTCTGAATTCATCACTTCCAGCAATGACACTCGACATTATTCAAAATTTGGTCACACTTTTGATATTTGACAGGCAATATATATTATACATCCATTTTCTCAAGATGGCCCAACCAACGGACTCGTGAGCTAAACTCTCTCCCATCATGTTAGGTTCAGCCACTAGGTCTTCAATCTCACGGTTCCTAAGGACTGTCCATTTCCAGCTTATATCCGGTCTTCGTTAATGAAGATCGGAACGTGAAAAGACCGTACCCGGGTCGCCTAGCATGAGGACGTCCTATCGGACGCCCCAAGTATCGCTGGAGCGACATGGTGGAGGCGGATCTGCGCAAACTTCGAGTCAACAACTGGCGAGTCGCACAGGACCGAGAAAAGTGGCGCTGTCTTGTGTCAGAGGCCGAGTCTCATTTTGGATCGCTGAGCCAACGGAGTAAGCAAGTAATCTCGTACATAGTAGATCTGAGGTCTGAGTGTACATAATTCGATCCAAACGAAAGGTACCTATAAAGACAAGTAGGCTAAAACTCGTAAAGAGAAACAGGTAACCATCCGACCTAACCTGTACAGCCAAGTTAGTTAAAGCATCGCAATGGAGAAATTACGAAATCTACTAATTATGACATGCCTCGCAGTACTCGGAAGACTGGATTACAATGTCTACAATTCGTAAAGTATGTTAGATATGTTTTATGATTATTGGAGTTGGACATACATATAATCACGCCTATTTCCCGGAGGGGTAGGCAGAGACCACGGATTTCCATTTACTACGAACCTGACATACCTCTTTCGCTTCCTTCACGTTCATAACATTTCTCATACACGATCGCTGGTTTTAGGGTGCTCTTGACGACCTGTCCGGTCTCGTGGGTAGTGACCCTGCTTATGAAGCCAATGGTACCGGGTTCAAATCCTGGAAAGGGCATTTATTTGGGCAATATGCACGAATATTTGTTCCTGAGTTATTGGTGTTTTCTATGTATTTAAGTATTTATATATTATATATATCGTTTTCTATGTACCTCATTCTATTCAGAATCGACAGCCATTAAAAATAAGTCCCAAAATGTCCGTTTAATTACGTCACGTTTTAGTGTGTAAAAATGCTTCACTTGTATGTGCGGGACAGGTTTCCAATATTATTTTTAGAAACAGCTCACCTATGCTGGCGCCATCTATACAAACCTTTGACAGTTGCCTAACCAATGGCGTAGTTACGAAATCCACTAATCATGTGTGATGCGTCGGCGACGCGGAAGATTCCGCACACGTTAACACGTGATTTGTTTAGCTACATCTGCCACCAAATAATCGCTTCCATACAATTGAAGTTAACCCCTTTCCAGGCATAGTACGATTTATCGACCACATACGCGCCAATAGAATTTCAACGTTAGCCACCCGATTTAAGGTTCAAATTAGATTGCACTTTCGGGAAATGTGACTTAAGTTAAGCTCTCATCTCATCATACCATTATTTTTGATTATTGTACCTGCTCACAAAATTTCACGAGAATCGGTTGCGAAATGATAATAGTACATTGTGCAGGCTGGAGGGAATTAAAGACCCGAGTTTGCAATATTCTTACATTTCTTACCCTCGGTGTTACACACAATGTTTTTCATCACACTTGCGAAGAAAAATCTAAATTTTAAGCGAAATAATTCTTAAACACGGTGATATATCAAACATTCTTCCGCCATTTTGTAATTTCTTGACAGGTTAGGCATCGAAGGCACAGACCTATTCATTATACTGTGCCTATTCGGTATTCAGCCATGATTGAAAATTATGTAACAATATTTTAAACGGCTGTTAAATTGATGAAATTAAATAATTTTAAACATAAACAAAAATATTAAATTATAATCTACCTGTGGAAACTTGTAATTGGCTTACTGTTTTTATTTCGAAACCTATTTTGTTACTTACATTAGCTGTAAGTTTTCCCAAGAAATAAAATAAAAATAAAATAAACGCCAGTATTTTAAAAGTAAAACTCATTTGTATGAATAAGTGACATAATAAAAGAAAAAGCTTTTACAATCCATAGCTCCCGCGGGAACAATATAGGCCTTTGTCCTTCAGTACACCTGCATGAAATAAGTTCTTTTTCGAGCAAGTGTGATGAAAAGATAGTTTATTATTCAATTATTCAAAGTGCAGGCCAACGCCCTTAGCATAAGTAGTCCTTGACTGCGCCTTCGCCTTCAGTCAAAATCTATATTTAGCCTAAATACATAAACAATCACGCATCTCGGCAGTTTAATTATAGGAATATAGAATAATACATGACCTCGGATCGGCTAAGCTAATAAGTTTTAATTAAAGATTGGCATAATTGCGCACATTTACGTACTTATACTTAATTTACTTATACCCAATTTGCGTTGAATAGCAGATACTCATAGATTTCCGGTGACACCTGAATAACAAGTGTTGTCGCCGCGAGATGGCAGCACTTGGTGACGCCGGCTGACGTCAAATCCGAGCGAGCAGAAGGGGGGCTTTAACCACCCGCCCCCCTACATGGAGGTGAAATGAGAGGTATTCAACGAAAAGTAATGTGATTTAAGACATTTGAAGTAATGGTGAAGACTAGATCTCGTTCAAACCAATTTTCGGTGAAAGTTTGCATGACAATGTATATCATATATTTTTTTTAGTTTTTTCATTCTGTTATTTTAGAAGTTACGGGGGGGGGGGGGGACGACGACACACATTTTACCATTTGGCTACGGAACCCTAAAAATTGGAGTTTTGCTATTTTCAGTCAGAAGGTAGAGCGACGCGCGACGTCCAGTTTATATTATAAAAAGCGGCCAAGTGCGAGTCGGACTCGTGCATGAAGGGTTCCGTACCATTTATGACGTATTAAAAAAATCTACTTACTAGATCTCGTTCAACATTTTACCACTTAGGACACACATTTTACCACTTTGGAAGTGTCTCTCGCGCAAACTATTCAGTTTAGAAAAAAATGATATTAGAAACCTCAATATCATTTTTGAAGACCTATCCGTAGATACCCCACACGTATGGGTTTGATGAAAAAAAAAAAATTATTTTTTATTTTATGGTTTATTAAAAAAACTACTTACTAGATCTCGTTCAAACCAATTTTCGGTGGAAGTTTGCATGGTAATGTATATGATATATTTTTTTTAGATTTTTCATTTTGTTATTTTAGAAGTTACGGGGGGGGGGACACACATTTTTTCACTTTTGAAGTGTCTCTCGCGCAAACTATTCAGTTTAGAAAAAAATTATATTAGAAACCTAAATATCATTTTTGAAGACCTATCCCTAGATACCCCACACGTATGGGTTTGATGAAAAAAAATTTTTTTTTTAATTTTTATGACGTATTAAAAAAAAACTACTTACTAGATCTCGTTCGAACCAATTTTCGGTGGAAGTTTGCATGGCAATGTATATCATATATTTTTTTTAGATTTTTCATTCTGTTATTTTAGAAGTTACGGGGGGGGGGGACACACTTTTTACCACTTTGGAAGTGTCTCTCGCGCAAACTATTCAGTTTAGAAAAAAATGATATTAGAAACCTCAATATCATTTTTAAAGACCTATCCATAGATACCCCACACGTATGGGTTTGATGAAAAAAGATTTTTTGAGTTTCAGTTCTAAGTATGGGGAACCCCCAAAATTTATTGTTTTTTTTCTATTTTTGTGTAAACATCATAATGCGGTTCATAGGATACATCTACTTACCAAGTTTGAACAGTATAGCTTTTATAGTTTCGGAAAAAAGTGGCTGTGACAGAATCGGACAGACAGACGGACATGACGAATCTATAAGGGTTCCGCTTTTTGCCATTTGGCTACGGAACCCTAAAAAGGTACATAATCGTAAACAAATAAGGCATTAGTCCTGATTTTTGTCATCACATTTGATAACTTATTATCTATAATGAACATCGGCAAATTTAAGTTTTATCTGTCAAGGACATTAATTTATTTGCTCAATTTATAAGTGGGCCATTTTATTTAAACCTGTACAACATGTTTTTCCAATTAGTTAATTATTAGGTTATTTCCGCTTTTCCAAAAAAAAAAATTCAATTCGTAAAACCTCGTCAAATCGTAATTCGTCAACGGCATGTTATTTGCCCGTCCAGATTAGCGGAATTCTACTGTTAGCTAAGAATGCGGAACGTTAAAAAAGATCAAAATTGACTTCACCTACCTGACCTCAGCTTGTCTGCAGTTTAGTTCCGTGAAAACTTCCTTAATCTTATTTTGAACCGACTTGCGAAACTACTGAACATATCTTATTGCTCTTGGCATTGATAAGGTGACGTAAGCGATAATATTATCGATCTAACTCGTAAATCATTCACTCACAATTCCTTCCAATACGGCGCGCACATACAAGAAATCCTTTACTGTCCATGCCGTTAAGTTATGGAACGAAATTCCGGTGTCCGTGAGGCAATCCCAATCTGTAGCATCACTCAAGGAGAAGCTTAAAAAATTGTGGCTTTCCGATACTTTGGTTACGACTTACGACTTCCTAGTTCCATTGAGTACTTCTACTTTTTTAATTTCCTTTACTTTTCTGGTTCGAATTCATATCTATTTATATTATATATTGAATATGTATTTATTTTTATTTATGGTTTATGGTTATTTTTCTATCTATGTATGTATATTTGTATCAATGTGTATTCAAAACGTGCATTTCATTAATTTCAGTGATTGTACACTTTTGTTTGTGTTTGTAATTCTTTCACCGTTACTTCCGTTTTACTCATTTCCTCAAAGGTTAACTGGAAGAGATCCCATACAGGGATAAGTTCGCCTTTGTTGTATTTAATTTACTCTGTAACTGTGTTTTTCGTGTTTTATTTCTATGTACAATAAAGTATATACATACATAAATACATCATTCAAGTGATTTCTAAATGTATAAATAATTTTGAATATTTATAGAATTTCATGAGCAATTTAACATATGATACCTAGATTTTAAATTACTACTTAAATTATGAGTATATTAAACAAGATTGATTTTATCCGATGATCGAAAGAGGTAAATTTTCTTGAGCTTGACTAATACATCAATATAGAAGTCTGACTAGAGCTCAAAACCGGTCAAATGCACGTCGGACTCGCCCACCGAGGGTTCCGTACTTTCTAGTATTTGTTTTTATAGCGGCAACAGAAATACATCATCCGTGAAAATAACGTGACGTGAACTGTCTGAGATACGACATGATACGATTCACAAGATACAGCCTGGTGACAGACAGGCAGACAGACGGACAGTGGAGTCTTAGTAATAGGGTCCCGTTTTTAGGGCTCCGTAGTCAACTAGGAACCGAAGGAAGTCCGAGGCTTTGCTCCGTGGTTGTTAGTGCTAGAAAGCTGAAATTTGAAAATCTAATTTTTTTTAGGGTACCTCCCCTTTCAAGTAAAGTGGGGGTGACATTTTTTTATTTTCTTCAACCCTACAGTGTGGGATATCGTTGTAAAGGTCTTTCAAAACTAATAGGGGTCTTCAACAAACATTTTTTGATAAAGTGAATATATTCGGACATAATAGCTCCGAAAAAAAAAAATGTGTCCCCCCCCCCTCTAACTATTGAACCATAGGTCAAAAAAATATGAAAAAAATCGTGGAAGTAGAGCTTAAGAAAGACATTAAATGAAAACTATAGCGGACATGATCAGTTTAGCTGTTTTTGAGTTATCACCAAAAGTTTCCCCTTCATAGTAAAAAGACGTACCATCCACAGTTTATCCAATAGCGCATCAAGGGTTAGGTCAAATTACCAGTCACCCTGTATGGCGCGTGTAGTAATCTCTGGATCTGTCATCGTTGTACAATGTCCTCCAAGCTGCAAGATTGCGCGAACGCAGCGATTTGCTAATGTACCGCGGACTGTGCCATACCGCAAGCGATTGTTGTGGATTATCCATTTGTTTTATAAAGCTAAATCGCTTTTTATTGGAATGGGATTTTATAGTATATTGTGAATAGGCTAGATAATGACCGTTAATAGATAGAAATTTGAATATCTTGAGAAAAGTCCGGACATCCCCGTAAAAATCCTGATATTTCCTCTTTTCACTCTTCCTTATTAGTTCAACAGTAACAGTTGTTTTTCGTTCGCTACGGAGCGTTAACGATAGGCATGTTAGTAGTAATTTTATTCAACGGTATACCATTACCATTACAAAGATCCTTTAATCCCATAATCTTTGTGACCACTATCCCTTTTGCAACCATATGTTGTAGCTAAAGCATTACCTTCCCTCTCTGGCCAACTACAAACTTTTAGTTACTACTTTTTTAATTGTTGTAGTTTAAATATTTTGAACTGACCTCGTCAAGTTTCTATAAAACCCTGATAAATGTCAAGTTCTTCCTCAATACTGTCCTTTGTCGACATATATTATAACACTAACGATATTCGATTTTTCGACTGTCGATATTCGTTTCCGCTTACATACAGTGTGTATTTTTGATATAACCTCAAACTTAAACTAGACGTAGGTTTTAGTGCTATAATGTATGTATGTCGTACATCATGATCACTTTTGACAGTTGTGACGCCGCCGCGTCATTAATGAGACGTTTTGAGTTAAAACAAAGTAGTGATACATTGCTTGCTGAATTATTTTGTATGAAAAAATAAAAGTCGTCCATTTTTTATAAAACCTATGAAAGTGTGTTCATTACAGCCTATACTAACTGCCCTTTGATTAAGTGTTAATATCAAAAATACACGCTGTATACTAATTACTGGATTCCATGAGGATGAGATCCCCAAGTTTTTTGATTTCCATGGCTTCCCGCACTTTTCTGCTATAGAAATGGTGATCCGTGGAAAGGATTTTAGGGTTATGCAGCTGAATCCATTGGTTTGGTCCTGATAAAAATCCTTTGTGACCATTAGCTTTGTTGGTCCTTTGACCAAAAATCCTAACACGTGGGTGGTCGTCAGGATTTCACCTGACATGTTAGGATTTTTACTACACAGCCAATACAGCAGGTGAAGTTAAACATAAGTTAGCTCCAAGTGGACGGCAGCCTTAACTTTATTCACTGAGCACTGATGAAATTTAGATTCTAAATCACTCCTACTTTAGGTAAATTACAGTACCAAGGTCAATACGATACACGTCCAATGTCTGCTTTTCACATTGAACCTTATTGTTATTTGAATTAAATCTAAAATTGTATGACAAAAATTTAAGAAAAGTATGAGGTAGTTACGGTAAAGGATAGTTTTTAGTCTCATATCCATTGACATATATCTAATGGCTCATCCACACGATGGTCCAGCGCAGGCCAGTCCAAGGGACGCATTTATGCGCTCGAGGGAGTAAGTGATATTGCTATCTCATTCCACCGCATAGCTGCGTCCCTTAGACTGGCCTACCTTACGGGCACTAAGAATGGTGCTAGTTCAGTGGTGTCACTCACAAATTCGAGTCAATCGTGCAGTCTAGAGCAACGGTTCCTAACCTGGGGGTAATTAGCCGTATAGGGGTAAAACTGATATTTTACGAGGGTAATAAGCTCAATTAAATATAACAGAAATTAGACCTGTAAGAAAGAATAGTGATATTTATTGGGAGTAGGGGTAAAATCGGGTTCCCTAGTTAGTCATAGGGGTGGCAGAACTGAAAAGGTTAGGAACCACTGGTCTAGAGCAACTAGTTGCGACCAATCGCGCGCTAAAGTTCGGGTTCGTTTTTGAGAAAAAAAGTTAAACGTTTTTCCCCATACATTATAAATTTCGTAATTATTTTTTCCGCTATACACATTTTAGTGAAAAATTGCAAATAATAATTAATTTTTTAAATCAAATTCTCTATCGAATGCGTATTTTTTTAAAGCGATATAAGCAATGTCACACTTTTCGCGATTTGAGAGCAGCATGCGGCGTGCCATATCTTTGTTCCCCTTCTAATTTCCTGGCTTTACAGCCCTTTTTAATTAATTTGGGTCGAGGCTCGCAACTGGTTTATAAAATACCGGTAAATACCGGTTTTCCTCCGAACTTTTATAAGAACGCGTATGTTGCAAGAACTTTATTGTAACCTAAAAATACCGGTTTATTCGACGAGCTACGATACGGCTAGCCGGCCTATTGGTGTGCCACGTAAACATAAACATCGACATAGGAAGAAACCGGTTTGTATTGCTCTAAACCGGTTAATTTGAACAGAACTGTTCTCACAAAAACCGATTTAAAAATAACGGTTTTTCGAGCGAAACCGAAATAATACGTTTTGCGCCAAGAACATGATAACGATTTAGTAATTTAACCGGTTTCCGGGCCTTGATTTGGGTATATATCTTCAAAACTATAAACGACATTAGTCGTGATACAAGAGCGAAGCATAGTGTCAAAAATATCCTCTTTACCATTTATATCAACGTTTAACGTATATTAAACACCAGTTTAAAACCGTGCCCTCCCAATTTGGGCACAACACTGATGACATATATTACGTAACGTCACAAGCCCAAAACAGGTAGATTACGTATTTAATGCACAATATATGCACACGTATGTTGGCTAGTTTAGGTACGTTACCACAGACTTAGTACACAGACGCCGCATAGCCAGTAAATCCGTTTTTTATATACTCTTACCCCTTATCTATTGGTCATTAATAATGTATAATGACTCATTATACGTATACCAAGTTGGTGGTAACTAGTGGGGGATTTATTTTTTCTCAGTAGTTACCAGTGGTAAAAGGTGGGTTTTTTTTTTTCCACTAGTTACCACTGGTAATAACTTGGTGGTAACTAGTGGGAATAACCCCACAATATAGAATAACAATGTACAAATCGCGGACTTAATGCCAAATGGCATTCTCTAACAGTCAAACATAGGACCAAACAGAGACATATAATTGGTACAGAAAGAAAAAAATGAATTAAAAGAAAAGCCAACTATACTTATAAACTACGTATATTACATAAAAATATACATATAAACTATACTACATATAATGATGGACATTATTCGAACTCTTGTTTTAGCAAATGCTCACGTAACATCCGCTTGAAAGAAAACTTATTTGGAGTTGGTATTTAAGGTCTGTTTTTTTATTCCGTAGACTAAAGTGACGTTTCATATGTAAGACATGACATTTCTTAGTACCACATGAAATGTCATTTTAGTCTACGGAATAAAAAAACAGAATATAGATAGTTGTTGATAGGTAGTTGAGGTGATCTATGGTCCGAATGCCTGACGGGCTATGCGTGCTTAACTACAGGTAGTACTAGTATATGTGTGTTCCACATTTGGGACGTGTGATAGAATTTAGGGCAGGACTAATGGTTTTCAAGTTGAACGGCATTCTTGCAATTCAACCTTTTGATCAAACGGATCGTATTATGTTGGTAGAGAGTAGAGATGCATTTGTTTTGTGCACGTCGGCAAAAATATTGCTCTCATCTCAAATTCTAAACTATTAAAAGGTCTTGTGTTAAGAGGAAAAGTATCTATGCTGGCCGTTTCTTTAACCTTTTTCACGCCAATGACGGATATATGTAAATGTAAATATTTACCAATAAATATCATATCATATCATATCATATCCGCACCGCAGGTCCAACGCCGAAGACGGATTAATCCCTCACAGACCACAACAGACCTACGTCCATATGCATAAAGCTCAATTTCAGTTTTGACACTTCGGTGACGTGACGTCCGAATGACAGCTTTTGGGTTTGGCACGGCGTGGAAAAGGTTAATTTTGAGGTATCGATTCTTTGCATGCGAAGGATTCAAAATTCAAAAAGTGGAATCTTGAGCCTTGCTACCAAATGAAACATCAACAATATTCACCACATCAATGCGAAGAAAATACTTACTAAGATAATCTTTAAAAATCAAATCCATAGTAACGATATAAAATATTTATCGTTTAAAATCATCGCTTAAAAGTCAATTCCACCAGCCAACTTTAGGAAACAACTCAAAATTTGCATCAAATTACTTTGGACTCTTGTGAATAAAATGCAACTTCTCATTAATTTTTGAAGGATAAAGAGAGGCTTTACGAGCTGGAGTGGTGAGCAGCAAGGCCTAAAGTTCACCAGCATTTAATCTTTTCAAATACTGATAATCAAACACTAGAGATAAGAACAGTACGGTAGCTCTGAAAGTAATCCTGTGTCTATATGTTTTCATATGCAAAGAGTACAGTTTATGCTTTGAAGCAAGGCTCGGAACCGGTTTATTTCGGCTTTCCTCCGAACTTTTATAAACGTGATCGTTTTCAGAACTTTATTGCAACCTAAAAAACCGGTTTATTCGACGAGCGACGAAACGGCCGGCCGGCCTGAGGGTGGGCCATGTGGGACACCGATATAGGAAGAAACCGGTTTTTATTGATCTAAACCGATTAATTTGACAAGAACTGTTCTCATAAAAACCCGGGTAAAAAAAAACTAGAAATCCGTGTAACGTAATTAATGGATGACTCCTAAGAGCTGATATGCTATTAGTGAATTTTATATACTTATCACACAAATAAATGGGATTTCCGGATTAGAATCCAAGACTAACAACTTAATGGGCAGAGTACTACAAACTAGGCTAGGCTAATTAGTATTGCTATTTTTTGGCACACATTAGGGTCAAAATTGTGTCTGTGTGTCAAAAGTTGGAGTCGTCAAAAGATGGACACACTAAAACCATTTAATTTTGTTCCCTTAGGAAGCAGTTTTAGTTACATCATCAGTACTTTGAAAATGGTAACAGCGTAACTAGTTGGGACGATTTATAATTTGGTGTCGTTTTTTATTTCGTCAGATTCCATGAAATTTGGTGAATAGATAGAGTGCCCTATTCTGTACAATCAACCACCAACCAACAATAAACCAGAGGGAGGAAGAAATTGATATCCGAATACAAAACGCTCTCAGATACACAGCAGCTCTTCAAAGGGTTCTTAGTGTCCAAGTTGATACGCAGAAGAACTAAAATTCGACTGTCATCAGACCAATGACAAACACAACCATGACGAATGACAATGCCTAGACACTTACCTTGAAATAGGAGAACAAGCCGTTAGTGACGAAAAGGAAGATTCTGAGGAACGCGGAAGACGGGAGGAGGGGGAGTCAGGTCAGGGAGAAAATAGAGATAGAAGACCTTGGAGAGACCGAAGCGGCTAAGCTTCAGTGGCTCGGACACATAGAGAGAATGGGAGAGGATCGTGCCGTGAAGGGAGCGTACTGGGACAACCAAATGAGAGACGTCCGACAGGACTTCCTAGGTCACTGGAACGCAGTGATAGCTCAAAACCTGCTCAACCCCAGCCATGGCGACTGGCAAGAGATGTCGCAAGACCGAGAGGCATGGCGTGATCTGGTGTCGGAGGCCAGGATATTGAGGATTCACTTTGGGTTGTTGCGTCACCGTAGTAAGTATGTAGGTAAGTAAGTTTTCTGTACAATATAAGCGCATTTCTCCGTCCCCTTGAAAAGCAATATTGTCACATATTCTTTGAAAATTGTAACAGCTTATTTATAAAAAACAAATTTCGCAAAGTAACTCCCCATGCGTCACCAAACCGCACCAAACATTGTTTTACTTCACAATGGCGCCTGTTTTGTATGATCATCGGCTAGCTAGCCATTAATAGACCTTATTATAACGAAATAGAGTTTACAATTAGTACCGTTGTTGTTATTATTCTCGCCGCGTTGCGGTACTTGCGGTTGACTCGTGTTATGTAAAAGGTAAACTTATTTAAAACGTTTTTGAAATAAATATGAGTCGGTTGACCAGAGGTAATTGAGAGGATTTATATAGAAATGTGTCATTCGGAGACAATTAAAGAATTGACAGACAGAAGACAAATGTCAAGGTGACCACAAGCCCTCCAGTGGCGAAGATTTGAACCGGCGTCCTTAGCTAACCGGGCTAGCGCCATGAACCCCTAGGCCACCCCGTCACGGCGGAACCGGTCCCAATTTCTCGACTACATGCCATCTCAGTAAGACTAGGCGACTTTGACCAACTCTAAGGGCGAGCAAACATGCTTGCTCCTTCCTTAAGAAATTACGATTTAGCGAGAGAGATTGGATGAATATCTTTGTTTAGGCGTGACTATTATTTGAGTACAGTCAAGTGTAAAAATATGGGTGTACACATCTTATGAAAAAATATGTCCCATAGCATCTTATTCCAGTGTAATAAGAGCGTAGTACCATATTTATGAGATGATTCTTTCGATACATATTTTTGCACTTGACTGTACAAAACAAATAAGAACATTGCTTTTGATTCACGGGCAGAAGCTCGAATTGATATAGTATGCAAATAGTGTTGATAGGTAAACGGCAAAAAACGCAGTAAATATAATTGTAAGTATTATTGGAAGTAACTCATTACGCTTATCGTTTGTATTCAGATACTCTGTCTGTTCCTGTATCCGCCTTTACAAAGCTACTCGTATGCAATGAACATAACTTCATAATTATAAGAACAGAAACCCACTTTGGCTATTAGCTTAGATTTAAGAATACTTATATGCATGAAATACACGCGTACGTAAGGGTACGCGGATACCGTAGATAACAAAAGTGAGTCCCAGATGCTCGTGAGTTCAAACTAGGGTTTGCAATCCGGATTCAAAATGTATGAAATTATCCGGATCTGGATCCGGATCTGCGGATCTTCCCATACATTTCGGATCCGACGTGCAAACCCTAGTTCAAACCTTGTCGGCGCTCAATAGTTGGAATGACTCTGGTTTGTCAATGCAAATTTCAAAGGTTATGCCCACAATTTTGGTTGCACGCCTGGTTTCACATGCACCGACGGATACAATACGACACGATTTTATAAAAAATATCAAGAGTTGGAGCAAAGAGGAAGAAGGGGAGACCAAAGACAGCGTACAAGGACCAAGGGCGTAGCCAGCCAGTGAACTAGGAGGGGGGCCAGTTGATATCGCCGGAGGCCTAAGGGGGTGCAGACGCCCCAGAGGGGCATACATTGTATGTAAAATTTGAGCTCCAGAGGTGGGGTTGGAGGGCAGCTGCCCCCCTGCCTGTAGCTGTCTACGCCCATGACAAGGACCAAGTAAAGTATTAATTCAACGTAGTATCGTACCAGGCTGGCAAGGAGTAGGAGGACGCCATGTTTGAAGTATTTTATCTTCTCAAAAGAAGTAATAAATTGAACACCAACACGGCACACATAGACTTCAAGGAATAGCACACATGACATCATATGCAAATCTCGCAGGGTTCGCGCATTGAATACTTATTACTCTGTAGTCTGTACACTGAACATTGCACTCATAGCATGACTAGTTGTTCTTGGAAACCCAAAATTCCCTCTGTGAGTCTATAGTACTAACAGGTTGTTCAAAATTGTTTTTAATTGACTAGATTAGCTTCAAATATCAAACATTTATTCAGCAAATAGGCCACAGGGGCACTTTTACATGTCCATTTTTACAAACAATAAATTAAAAAAAAAAACAATTACAAATATCGAATCTATGAAATAATAAATACTTTATTAGAGATGTATACTGTCTCTAAATGTCAAATTACACAAAAAAAACTATGATAAAAAAATAAAACCATAAAATACTAAAATTCTTTAGAGATGTATAAGTCTCTAAGTGTCAGAGATAAAATATAAAAAAGATAAGCTTATAAGTAAGATCCGTTTATTAGTGTCAATTAATATGAAAAAAATCCCAATTACTCTAAATTAGGTACAGTAATAAACTTAATAACGACGACCTGTCTACGACAGTGGGTAGTGACCCTGCCTATGAAGCCGATGGTCCCGGGTTCAAAGCCTGGTAAGGGCATTTATTTGAGTGATGAGCATAGATATTTATTCCTGAGTCATGGGTGTTTTCTATATATTTAAGTATTTATAAATATGTATATATTATATATATCTTTGTCTAAATCCCCACAATCACAACACACGTCTTATTAAGCTTACAAGGTGCAAGTGGCCCTTATTGTCATAGTCTTAGACGCATGTAAATATATGTGACGTTTCACGAGAAAAGGTACCTTATGGCGGCTGGCGCTTACGCTGTTATTCACGACGCTCCTATACGAACACGCTGCTACGCGTCGTAAGCGCCCACCGCCATAAGGTACCTTTACCCGTGGGACGTCACATATTTTTGGTTGGTGGTTTGTAAAGATGTCTCTGAACTCGACTGTACAAGATCCATCAGACATGTCTACCAATGTCGATATAATAAACTGACCATTCTAGAACCTTAATCCAATAAGATAAAGTATACTATTGGCTAGTCTTGCGGTTTGAGACATCGCACGCAGCTCCAGATTTAGCATATGACTCACGCCACATTCCTGGGAAGCCCACCATTGTTCTAATTCCCAGTTCTAAATGGGAGTAACAGGAACTGTAAGCCCCACATCTGACACGTGAGACGTAATTTCTAGATAACTGAGGCATGGGTTTGTTTGGGCTAAACATTAACCCCCTTATTCATAAACGTGTACTAAAGTTACGATGTCGTTTATGAATAAGGGGGTAATGGTATTGGGAGCGTGCACGACTGTCACGCAACCTAGTGTCCGCAAGTCTAGGGGAAAACGTCAATTCACTACATCTTATAAAACTACTCCAAAACTAAAAACTACTGAACGGATTTTCATATGACTTTCATCTATCAATAGAGTGATTCTTGAGGAAGGCTTAAGTATGTAACTTGTTAAGGTTTTGTGTAAATTGTTTGAAATATAACGATGTTGTCGGAAAAAATCACGCTGGCTAGGAGCTTTAATCGAAAACGCTGCCTAATCCGTTTGAGCTATATCAACACAATGTATGGTGGGGTTGTTTCTCATTCATAGGTCTACAAAAAAGTCCGCGATCTTAAATGTCTATCTTTTAAGGATAACTTACTATATCCATTCTTAACATATAGAAAAAGATCACATAATATGTGGCATTTACAAAGCTATTTACATGGATACATTATTAACAATTATCAAAATAAATACTTTAGTTATATTAAGCATTTCATACAGATTACAATGGTCTCTTACACCATTCAATTTAAATGAATATTTCAGGAGTAATCGTAAATCAAAGTTTCATTTCGAGCCATATAATTGTACGAAATGTTAAAGACGCTATCCGCAGTTAGTTCAAATTTTTACCACCTTATGCGCTGGGATCGCTTTTCTTACCCCCACCATGCACTTCGCACGGTCCCAATAGCGGATGACTACGCGCCAAAAGTATTTACTACTACTACTACCAGTAGTTCGCCACGAACTAAGAACTCGCGGTTCGCCAAAAAACTATAAAGAGTAAGTTTCATTTGATTATCGACGCGATTGAAAAAAATGTGGAAATTCGAGATGGCTGCCATTTTATATATTATTTTACTACAATGACTACGGATGCCTATTAAGGAGTCTTTTGAATCCTCAGATATCAATTTTCATCACGGTTAGAGCAAAAATTAATAAATTCAATATGGCGGCCATTTGTCCCGCTTTTGAGTACAGATTTTTATATTTAGCGGCCTTTCAGATCATCACTATCATCAGTTATCAACGCCTTAGTAAACACTCTCTCTAGTCTGTACATATATTTAGACTTAACAATAAAAAAGTAAACTGTAGAATACAATGCCAAAAGAATAGCAAACTATTAATAAATAAAAGAAGATATCGAACGTGTTGTGTATTTCGCGGTTGCTATCTTCTCATACAATATTAAAAATATCCATAAGGTTAAGGTAACATCGATAACGGACATGAAAATAGGTTCTTCAGAGAAGCCCACAACATCTTAGCGACGTCATAAGCAGTAAGACTGCGACATCGGGTCTTTAAATATCTCAGAAATGACGTAAGAACGGTGCAATAAGCTGACGCAACGGGCACTGACAGACATTGGCAATATGGGTTTAAGACCGCGAGCCAGAAACAGATTTCCATGACCAATCGCCTCCCGGGCGAAAACTCGTATAGAAGTTTACGGCTATGTATGATGAACCCTCGTGGACGTCAGCTGCCGCTCCGTTGGTGGGTTGAGCAATGGCAGCCACCTGAGCCACCGAAACACGTAATTTTTTTTATCGCGGTCGTAAGAACGTCAGCTGGTCGCAAGAACATGTAAAAAATAAGCGCTTTATCTTTCTATGATAGCAAAACGAAAATAAAATCATGAAATGTTGTATGTAGCATTCCATCAGGCGTTTCAAATAAACGGCTTACGCAATTTACAACGGTAAGGCGCCTATTTTTTACATGTTCATGTGAATAGCTGACGGTCTTTCCACCGCGATACAACCGGCTGACAGTTTTAATTATTATTTAAAACGGCATCTAAACTATCATCTGACAAAGTATCAGCCTGGAGGCGATAACTGACGACAGGATATGCTCCTGGCCCGCGGTCTATAAGAGATCAAAGAAATTATTAACCCCTCAACTTCTTGTACTCGTCGACTACATACATTGTAAAGATGGTCCTTACGAACATTACGAAGTGGGCCAGAAAATTGGTCAGCAAATGGCGTTTGTGCACATTTCTTTGGTGCGGTGCGCACGTTCGCTTTTGAAATCTTTGCTCGTACTTCCAAATAAGCATTCATATATTTCCTATGAAACCGCATGAATGACATCTTGACGGCAGGAGACAAAAGTAACTTTTATTAAGTCTTCAATACTCCTTCAGAAAGTAACCGCAGGCGCATTGCATTATGTTATGTTAATATGTATCGGCCTTTACCTATACAATAGTTGAAGAATACAATATTTTAAATTTCAAGGTTTACTTTCAATGGTTTAGACTGTGCATTGTCTATGGCGGTCTGTTATCAGTTATCACACTGGATGAGATTCGCACGTCGCTCCGATGTTTGACCGAGACAACTCAGACAACGCTATGCGTGTATTATAGCAACATCCAGAGCGAGCTGTAGGGCTAAGATGGTCGGCTCTTTATCATTTGTCACCATGCCTGTCACGTTCTAACAAATATGTAAGCGCCAAAGTGACGGGCATAGTGACAAGTGATAAAAATGGAACCATGCTGCCACTGCTGGACATCGCTATATATGTGCATAACGCTGTCACGTTTATCCCGGGTACATCCTTAAACTACGTCTAATAGAGAGGTATGGGGACTGTGAACGTCATCTCACTTTGTGTGGTAGGGCACAACACAACGGATGTCATTCCAGATCTAGAGCAGAGCCCAACTGGGGAAGTACCTCCACCTTACAGAAAACCGTAGCCAAATAACGCTAGACCCTACTCATCTAGTGTTGTGTTCCTGCCAGTGAGTAAGGTTGCCAGAGCTCAACGAGGGTGCGGAGTGTTAGGGTCGGCAACGCGCATGCAACTCCTCTGGAGTTGCAAGACTTGCGGGCGTACATAGGCTGCGGAAACTGCTCACCATCAGACAGGCCGTATGCCTGTTTGCCACCGACGTATTATAAATAAAACACCGGATCAACGTGCGAATGAGTGTGATAACCGCGTAGTATATATGCTGCGACTACTTAGTTGTGACTATTTTATTATATTGGCAGTAGGGTGACACTCCTCTTTTCGCCTTTTCCCGGCTCCGCTCGGCTCAGCATTGCTCCGAGAAATTATTAGGGTTGGCACAACTTGACGTCTCTATACGTGCACGACCACAGATAAGATAATGGCTTGAATTTCGACAACCCTAAATCGCCGAAAGAGATATATAAAGGGAAATTAGAAAGGGACAGCATAATTCGTCCCTGAATCGCTGTCAAACTTCGGTTTTGTAGGAAGTGTCATTTCTGTACGGTAGTACTATTATTTATTCTGTGATTGCAATAGCGTTGCGTCATAAAATCCCGTAAGATAAGATCCGGTCATTCATTGACGTTTATTTGTCACTTATATGTGATTTGATTTAACACATTCGCTGCTCCAATACACGTGTAAAAAAAGCACCTTGGCATGGAACCTCGTGACAAAAGGTGATGTTTTAAGCAACGTTCACTATTTTCAAAGTTTGTTGCTTACTTTCCAGTTTTTTTGAGGAATTCTTTTATGAATATAAACTCGTGGACAGTCAGTACAGTTATCGCGCTAAGTCGCAGGAAGAGAAATTAATCCTCGGGTCCCGAATCCATGGTTTTGGGGGTAACGGCACCACTTTTCAGCCTGGCAACATTGGGTTTCTTAAGCAACACTTCTACGAGAATCAGATGTCAAACTGCTGTCCAATAATAGTAATAATTATGCAAACGACAGTTCTAGAGATCCTGATCTATATTTTGTTTTCGTGTTCAAAATCTAGCTTAAGGACACAAGCGAAGTAGCCAGACGATCTGGACAAATTAACGAGATTATTGACAATAATTCTGTAATTTACGCACCAGATTTCATAGCACAATGTACAGTAGAGGCTCTGTGAGCTGTAGACCTCCCCTCATCGATACAATAGTTCTATTTATTTCTTAAACTTGCTCACAAAATTTCACGAGAATCCTTCAGAGTGATGCGACCTGTAGAGGAGAACATCCGGACATACAAAGCATTTTTGCTCAAGTTATCTTGACGGAGACTTTCGCTTCGCTAGGTATAAAAGCCACCGACATAGGACAGGAGGTCGGCCACAAACGTTATGCGCATTTGCTAACTCCGCCCTAGTACACCCATGTGGGGTTGGAGAATCACCCACTATGGTAGTATTATTGAACGAGGGCACAAAACCACTTAATGCCCCACAGAGCCTGCAGCCCGGTTGCCCGCTGGAACGTCGCGGTTGAATGCTTACCACGATGCTGCGTCACTCATTGAGTTTCGGTAGTTGGCATCCTCGTCCTTTATTCCGTCCCGTCTTACTTCCCTCGAGACGGGATTCGCAAAGGCATTTGCCCAACGTAAAAAAAAAGGTCAAAAGTAAAGGCCATCATAACACGAGCATTATGTAAAGCAGACCGTGGTATTGAATGAGGCATTATCTTAAAGATGACGCAGTTTTAAGTATTAATAAGTGTTTAAAGAGTAACGAGCTCCTAATGAAGTAACGAGAAATGACATCACCAAAACGGTAATGTTATTTTAGGAGTTTTACTTTTAACTACCGGACCTATTAGGCTATTTAATTTTAAATTACGCATTTTATTGGTTTTCACGCGATTAAAGTAGGAAATTCACACCACCAAAGACTTAAACCGGCCGATTATTTTACAAATAGGGCGTTGTAAAAGTATGATCTAGTATATAAAATTCGTTTACCAGACCAGAAACATGAAATTGTCAATTTAATCGCCTATAGATGAACTTTTTTAAGGAAAGTCCCATAAAGTCAGAGAGGGTACAGGGTAAGAAGAAAATGTACTTCGCGTATTAGGAAGTCCGTACATTGGGGCTTGAGGAGGATATCTGGCTTTGAGATCGTGGAGGGCAAACGGTGGTTCATTTCGCTTGAATCCCGTGTTCGGACTGTAGTTTAAATTGTTTGAAACAGAATAAAATCGCCTACAGATCCCTTACATTTCCAGGGAGTAGGGCAGAATGGACGCGACAGGCTAACACATCATCATCATCACCATTCCGTGGGAATCTGCCGAATCCCGCACCGGAACAGGAGGCGCAACAGAAAACTGCGTCGCCGAAATGATTTTTATTTTTGTATGTATGTTAGTTTGTAAGATATGTATCCGTGGGCCTTAGTTGCCTGAAAATAAATTATATTTAATTTACACCGTGTCCAATAAGTTCGAATACAGTTATGATCCTTAATGAAATAAATGTACGCGTAGTTTATCTTATGAAAATTATATTAAATGAAAGCCACATTTATATACAATATTTACAACAAATGTTTTGGAATTACTCCACCTTTAACTTTTTTTACAAGTTTCAAACGTTTCTCAAAAGAGTCACAAGCGGCACGCACCGCATCCATCGGCATATCGTCCCAAATTTGCACGATAACCTTTTTAAAATGGCTCAGGTTTGCGACTTTATAATTATTTAGCTTCGAGAGCATGTATGACCATACGAAATAATCTAGTACGTTTAAACCTGGAGAACTTGGTGGCCATTCATTTTTCGGCAAAAAATCGGTCAAATTAGCCTTGCACCAAGCTTGAACAGCGTTTGCCGTATGCGACGGAGCTCCGTCTTGTTGGAAAACATAATAATCGTCTCCAAACATATTTTTTAAATTTGGGGCAACATTTTTCTCCAAAACCTCCGATTTATAGTATGCCGCATTGATTTTAACGCCTTTATCAATAAAAACTAGAGGCAGTTTGTCCCTCTTACAAAGAGCACCCCAAACCATCACTGATGGTGAGCTCTGGAACCTAGGCACATTCTTTTCATACTCTGGAATGTCTTCTATCCGTGCTGCCCACAACCGGTCGTTCTGGGCGTTATGAGGCTGCTCTAACACAAAGAGTTTCTCGTCCGAGAAAACAAATTCGTCACCTGCGTGCCAAGAAAGTATGGTGCTACATCTTTCTACTCTCTTTTTCTTGGTTGCATCTGAAATGCCATGTACTTTTCGTTTTTTATAAGCATGACATCCAAGATCTTTTTTCAATATATTATGTACAGATCCCCTGGAAATTTTCAGATCAGCAGCTAATTTTCTAATAGAACGGTGTTTTTTCCGCCGAATTCGCTCTCTTATAGCCTTTACCACTTTTTCAGTTCTAGCTGAGCGGGGCCGACCGGATCTTTTCCTGTCCTCTGTAGAAGAGATCTCTTTATACATTTTTATAGTAGTATAAACCAGATTCCGTTTAATTCCATGGCGTTGTAACGCCTTGAATATAGCACATGGCCTGTCGCCTTTAAGGAATTTTCTAATAATTTCTTCACGAACGTACTTCATCGTGTATTGAAGCCAAACTAAAAATACGTGACTTATGAAATTATAGTACTATGTTTATGTCAATATACTTTTGAAATTAAAATAAGAATTTTATAGCCAGCGATCCGTATGTCTATACAGCAAGTGCTAAAAGTTTGTATTCGAACTTATTGGACACGGTGTAATTAACAGCCTATACTTATATTTAGTTCGACGTTTCGAAGGTACAGTCAAGTTCATATAAATTTTTTCACATTTAATATTGTAATGAATTAAGTTGCAGTTTTGTTATCAAAATGTCGTCACTAAAACAAACGGAGTCTATTAAACAAATATCATTAGATCAGAAATCGACTCAGGAATCCTTATGTGAGCATTCTTGACGGGTCACAAAACCGGTCAGTTGGGAAAGTGCGGATGTGCCCTAAGTACGTTGAGCAAGTCAAGTGGCGTCAAATATAGACTCGTCTGGCGGGTCGGTTCATTCACAAAACTATGCGATGCTTATCTACAAATGTAGGTGGGTAGATAGGGTTTAGAGTAAACGGGATATTGTATTTATAGTTCGTACTAGACACTTTTTAGATGCGGGAATTTATTATGGTAATTCTACTCAGAACCACGAGCTTTTTAGATCCTAATAGGAGAAAAAAACCTAGTCCTAAAGAATCCTGGCCGCGCTCAGTGGCATCCGAGTTGACAGCAATGCTATCATGGCCCGAGGCGAAGCACGCAGCCCAGGACAGAACGACATGGCGGCGCACTGTGGACGCCCTCTGCCCCACCTAGGGGACACAGGACTTTAAACTTTAAGTCACACTTGATCAATCAATAGGTCAAGAAACTCTCCCAACATTTCCATACATTTTTTGTTATTTCCATTCTGTTTAACATCTTACAAAATCTTAAAAAAAAAAATGGTGACGCAATGGAAATAAAAGTTTTAAACAGTAAGCTGTTCCAAAAAAGAGCAATTTCTGCAGTCATGTTCCTCGTTTCTAACTTTGTCCGTGCGGAATGCCAGGCGCAAAAACTTAGCATCACTACCGACACCGTATAAAACAAGTCCCCTGCCGCGTCTGTCTGTATGTATGTTCGTGATAAACTCAAAAACTACTGAACATATTTTCATGCGGTTGTACCATAGCTGGAATTAGGGCAGTGGGGCCACACTCCTCTTTTCGGGCATTCTCGGCTCCATCCGGCTCAGCATCGCTCCGAGCAATTATTTGGGTTGGCACGACTTGACGTCCCTAAGCGTGCACGACCACAGATAAGATAATGACTTGAATTTTGACAACCCTAAATAACCGAAAGGGATAGTGCCTTACATTAGAAAGGGACAACATGATTCGTCTCTGAATTGCTGTCAAACTTCGGTTTTGTAGGAAGTGTCATTTCTGTACGTGCTTATTATTTATTCTGTGGTTAGGGTTCCCTACAGATTTGCCAATCATTTTCCAATGAATTACAACATTGATAACGTGGTTTGGTACAAGTCCCTGACTGTGACAACACGCTGAACTACATATGTACAGCGATAAATCAAGTTTCGGGCAGATGGTTGCGCGCCGTTTTCTCCGTTGCATAATTTTACGCATGATTTCGTGGCGCGCACGTGAGCTGTGCGCGTGCGCGTGCACTGGGGGTTCTGTATGCATGGCCTTTATTCCTGCCCACTGTGCAGTCCCCATCAGATATATCGGAGCGGCTAATGTGGTCATAAATATCTGATCATGCACTTTAATTTCTTAATAATATAAGAGGCTACGTTCAGTCAGATATTTGTGAACATCTAAAAGATCGCTCTGATATATCGATGGCGACTGTATGTATAGTCGGCATCCAATGGATAGTGACGGCAAACACATATTTTATATGGTAATAAAAATAAGGTAAGATATACTGGTTCACTTTGGCCGTACAGGAGCCATTAGACATATCGGAGCGGCCAGAGTGCTCAAAAATATCTAAACATGGACTTTAACATCTTGATCATAGAGGCTTTATTCCATTGACTTACACAATTACTTCGTGAAGTTGGACCTATGCCTTACGGGCACTACGAAGTGGTATTTAAAAACAACTCAAAACATAGTAGTAAAGTAGTAAAGAAGCAAAATGTACTGCAAACATACAATTTAATTGGCCTAAATTGGGTAGGTATGTGTATGATAATGAAATTGATGAACATTATAAACGCAGCTAGTTAAAATGTTATAAAAATAATAATAAAAACTAAAATCAATGTCGAAGATTTTAATTATTATCTAAAAAGGGGTTAACTAATAGGTAGTAAGTTAAAGATATTTCCATGTTATTCAAGCATTTTTGAACGAAAATCAATCTAGTAAGTAAGTAATTTAGTCATATAAGTTTTATTAACGTTCTAGCTTCATCGGAGACTTATTTTTTACAACATATTATATTCAAAAATAGACTTTGCTGTTTTAGCTAGAAGGTAAACTTGTAATGGCACTTTTTGTAAATTGATGATGATGTATTCCTGTTATCCCTCATATCTTATATTTGTTGCGATCCTGAGTGTCTACTTCCAGCCCTAAATTACAAGCTTCACTAATATTGTAAATTACAAATCAATAATTAAAAGTTTTCTCAAACAAAGTTGTTGAGACTATACTAACAATATCATTTGTTCAATCATTTTATCCCTAATACTACCAAATTATATGTACCAGTAATAAAACACTAAATAAAACTCAAATTATTTACTGTGCAGTTAAAATGGAATGTTAAAATCTAAGTACTACATTACATTACTTCTTAACTTTAACAGTTGTTGGCAAACATGTTGGCAAATGGAACTGTGTGTAATAGAAATAGAAAAAGAATAACAAAAAATGAGAACAAGAATATACAGAAATAAGCAACGGGAATAAATCTGGGAACTGAGGCGGCGGAGCCACATAGACTGAGGCAGCAGTTAAAACTATCATTCCCAGGACGGAAACTACGAAATTGACACTTAGAAGTTTAAGTAGGACCGAGCTTTCCATTTTTTCGGGCTGTACTGCTTTATAAACCTTTTTGGCGTTAAAGAAAGTAAAAAAACCAGCATTAGGCATTGCTAGCTTCAAAGTTATACTATAGAAGCTAACATAAATTATGTTTGTAGCGATAAAAGGCAGCAGCAACCCGTCTTTTAATAGTAGAGGAAGCATGCTGAATGTAGAGACAAGTAGGAACCAGAAACACATGAACGGGTCTTCGGGAAAATGAATAGCAACAGGAATGGCAGCTAGTAGAATGGTTTTCTCGTGAACTTGGAATGAAAATAGAAAGAAGGCTAATGATACATTAATAAGGCAAAGGACAAACTTCTTTCTGTTCATTCGGAAGAATAAATCTATGCAAGACGGAAGCGCTGCTGATGCTGTAGTTATTAGGCAAGTCTTTGCCATTTCTTCATTTGAATAGTAAGTCTTTAGTTTAATAAACACATTGACAACACACCATACATTTGAAACTTTATCTTCAAAAACTCCTCGGTTAAGAGGAAACAGTCTACGAATTAGTTGGAAAATATTCTCCCATGACCCAAAAAATGGATACCAGATGATAATAAAAGTAGCAATCACTGAGATAGCTAGCTTGTTGAAACGGTGCACAAGATGAGCAGTTCTACCCCTGTGCGGAAGGTCTATGAATATCTTACGTAACAAATAAAAGAAAAATGGCAATGCATGATACAATTCCATCTGCTTATAGTTTAAAGCTAGCACAAAGAATATAGTTGCTAGAACATCATTCTCAATAGCTATAATATAAAATGTGGCCCATAGAAATAACCCTAAAGATACACAGTTGTATTGGAAATGGCCGTGATCTATGAGAATCAAACCCGGATACAATAAGAATAAGATAGTAGATAAGTCAGTCCGTTTGAATACATTAACAACCTCTTTAGACTTCACGCGTTCAGCGTCTATACATATCACTAACACAGCAGACACATAGAAGTAAACATCACTCAAGAAAACAGTCCATCTCATGAACGTTTTGTGCGATTCGTTCTCATAGCCTCTCGATGCGAATAAACGCACAGATTCCGGGTCGATCCAGTCTGCTACCTTCCCCATCAACAAGCTGTGATACGCCGTTAGAGGCGGATAGTCCAACCCCCAGTACTGAAGGTCATTCTGGGTCGTGTTAAAGTACCACGTCGCTGCCGGCGTGTGCACGGTTATCTCCTGCCAGTGTCTCTGAGCTTCATAATCGCCGTACATGGGCGGCTTCTTGTATCCAGAGTAAGGGTAGGAAGCTACACACCACCGAACAAGTAGAGCGAAAAACACGCCCGGCAACAGTGCATCTTTCGTCACAGTGAACCTATCGGGATCCGCTCTCACTCTACCCATCGCGGTTAACACGAATTATCTAACGTTTCATTTATTAAGAATAATATGATAATAGTTTAAACCTTATTTTAATGATTTTCGTGACAACACGACAGCTAGAGAATTTGACAGTACTTACGACGTGAACGGCGTCCAATTCCTTGGTCAGCTTTTCCTTCAAATATCCTTCCGTATACACCATATTCGTCAATGAAAGTCCATAAATCGCAAAAATGATTACTTAAAACTCATCCACTGATCACAATAATAATATTACACCGCACGCCTGAATATACAACGCGGATACCAAACTCGAACTGATACAGTAATTAGTGTTTTTTTCGAAAGTGAAATGAGAAAGTGGCACGAGAAAGTGAACTTGAATTGCGGACGATTGACTGGATCGGACGAATTTCACACCGGACGACTTCCGTAGGTTAAAATCCGACTAATTTCCAATTGCCTTTGTTGTCGGTCAAAGATCACATTACGTAGGATTATCGTAATTCTGTTGCGTAGCCATGACCATGACCTTGAAGAAAAAGCTATACTATAATTTATTATTTACTATTTATGCTTGAAATGATATTTTTAATTTTAGAATATTAAAAAAATATAAAATATTGATCAAATAAATTTAGGCTTAATCGAAGTAGAGGACTATCTACATGGCAACCCATCATTGACCTACCATAGACTATGACAAAGGTGCATGGCGGACAAATTTAAAGTCGATATTAATTTTTCCAACTCGTCCCCACTTTTTCTCATCTCCAAATATAAAATTTAACAATGAAGATGGAAGGAGAATTAACAGTGTTAAAGAAAAATTTAACTGAATGGAGATTCAACCAATATCCAAAATACATATTATTGCCGATTGACGAAAACAATGATCAAATTTGTTCTAATATAAAGAATGTTGTCTTTTCTGAGGTTAGTATGAATTATATGGTGTTATATTTAAGTTTTTATTGCAAAGGAACTGTGTTTTGTAGGTTACGCCGTGTCCGCTTGAGCGCAACATCCAACTAGTGTGCGTCTCAGAGGATGCGCTAATCAGCATTCTGGATATGGATCCGGATATCGCTAATCGGGAGGAATTTGCTGAATTTATTGCCGGTCGAAAGTTACCGTACGGCGCCTTGCCCGTCGCTCATCGGTAAATATTTATCCATTCCATAGTGCTTTCAAAAATTTCAAAATTTAAAAAAAAAAATTGCAAGTAGGCCTCAAGGGCTCTTTTACAAGTCAATACAATATTTATAGTAACATCATATAGCAACATGAAAAATACATAACAACATTTATAAATAAAACAGCCAATACCTGGGTAAACATTACATTATAATAATCTTAAAATAAATAATTACTACAATACAATAGAGATGTATAGTCTCTATGGTTAAAAATACATTAAATCTGGAGATGTAAAAGGCCCCCAATGTTAGAGTACTAATACTAATACGATTTGGAGGTGTAAAGTCTCTCCTAGTGTCAAAATAAAATTTATACTAAAGAAATAAATCGCGTCTGGACTGTTAAGCTAGCTGCTATTGTGTTTCTCGAATTTATTTACTGCATAACTTTAAACTAACCTTACTATCAATCAATAGGTATGTACCTATGTCTGTTGATGAATTAATACCTATCCCTAATCATTATCGCTATCTGACACTCTCATTCTTAAGAAGTCAAGACCCAAATAAGTTGCTAATGTTCACAACGAAACGCCTGTAGAAATTTTTACTAACTAATACCTAAGCATATTGCATTTTGCTAAGTTAATTTCGAATTCTACCATTTCTGCGTGTATCGCTTAAACAATACAACAAGTGTTCCCTATGTTAAGTTTGGATGCGGAAATGGAACATAAGTAATTTTAGAAATTAGAAATGTTTATTTGCCAGAATACGTTACAATAAGGTCTTAAAACAGTTTTAGTATCAGTATTCAGTCGACATAAAGCCAACATGTGAATTGTATAAAAGTTTAACTGTCTAATACACTGGGCGTGAATGTGGATATGAATAAATAGAAATAGAATTTGGATGCGAAAATGTAACATAAGCTATATGCATTTCCCTTTAATAGGCGTGTTGCTGTATTAACATATTTTTTGCTTATTAGTTAATACCGAGTATATGAATAAACAGAGTTTGGATGCAAAAATGGAACAAAACAAAAGCTATATGAATTAAGAAGAAAATCTATAATAGATCGTTTTATTTTCTAGATATGGAGGCCACCAGTATGGAATGTGGGTTGGTCAGCTAGGGGATGGAAGAGCGCATATCCTCGGAGAATACATAAATAGGGAAGCTATATTCTTCTAGTGAAAATTTGGTGCCTGTCCTCGATAATCTAGCTTTTCTCTTATTGATATACAACCTCATGTCAGCGATATTGTGGTTCATATAGTTTAGCAAACCACTTTGATCACTTAAAATGCTATAAATTTATTCCCATAAACTAACTCCGCAGTCTTTGCAGCGCCAAATTGTGAAACTGCCACTACAAACTTTATATTTTCATAGAAATTTGACGCTTATAATCGCACACTACACTTGCCAAGTCAGTGCAGGATTAGCTTGGAGTCGAAACCTTAGACGGACTCTAGTAATAATAGTTTATGTTTATGTATATAGACATGGTGAACGTTGGCAGCTGCAGCTAAAAGGATCTGGGCTAACGCCGTATTCTCGAGTTCACGATGGTAGAGCTGTTCTCAGGTCCGCTTTGAGGGAGATGATTGCTTGTGAAGCTTGCCATTTCTTAGGCATACCTACAGTAAGAGCGGCGGGGCTTGTCGGTAAAGTATTGTTTGACGGTAACGCTTTCCTTTCATGTTTTGTAACGTAACATTTTCGTACATCTGGGACCTCAAATTACTTGCTTAAGTTTGTTGACAAGACGTACGATGATAGAATATAGTCCGTCAGTTTTCACTTTTCAGAAATGTAGCTTAGCAATTATATATTCGTCTCATCTCAGCGCGTTTCAATTCATCTTACAGGATTTCTAGCTATCTTAATATTTGCCGTAGGGACAAGTTTTTAAGCTAACTAGACAACTTAAGAAGAAAACTTCTTGAAAATTTTAACCTTTATTGTAGTAAGCGACGAAGCGGTAGTCCGAGACGTATATTTCACCGGCAACCCTGGCCGCGAGCGCGCGGCCATTTTGCTCCGGCTCGCCGAGTGCTGGTTCCGGTTCGGCTCGCTTGAAATCCTGGCGAGGACCGGTGAGCTTGCTGTGCTCAGGCAGCTCGCTGATTTTATCATAAAGGTGATTTATTATTCATATTATTATTATAAATTTCTATGCTCAATATGTCTTCGATCAGATGTTTAAAATGATTTAAGGTACTTCTTGGCTAAATTGTTAGGCTAAATTGGTATCTAATTAGCATAAAAAGCATAAGCATGGGCTTGATCAGGCCAGAATTAGGCGACTGTTACACTAAGCGTTCGCCTAAATCGTTGGTCAACACATATAAACTAATGTAGAATTGTAGAGGTAGTTGCCGCATTAATTACCTTCAATTGTATTGATTCCTTATATTTTTTGATTAAATTAAGTAAGAATTATTAACTATCATAACTTTCTAAGTATTGTTCTGGGTTTGTTCGCAGCTCGCTAAGAGTGCCAGGGACTGCTTGGCAACCCAACCTTAAGAATTGAAGTAGGCACTAGTTTTATTCCCTAAACAGACTGTGATTTGATCTTCTAATCCAGATGAAAAACTAATAAGGCTTAGTTTGTAATGAAAAATGTTTTGTTTTATTTTTAGGAGCATTTCCCGGATATTCAACTCTCGGATGAGAACCGTTTCATTAGGCTGTTTTCGGAAGTCGCTCATCGGACGTTAGATCTTGTGGCAAAATGGCAAGGTAACTTTAATAAAATACAGTTTGTTACTTTATATCTCTACCCAAACACAAAACCAATACACACACACGGTGATAACATTTGATTGAAGCACTAACCCATAACTTTTAGAGTTAGACCAAGCTAAGTTGGCAGCGATTTTGATAGCACAGACTGTGCAAGTGTTATTAAAACGCCAAACTTCTGTGAAATTATGACTTTTAAAATAACACCTGCACAGTCTGTGCTAGCAAAACCGCTGCCGAGTTAGCTTGGTCAGACTCTAGTAAGTTCGTAGACATTTATTCATGCTTAAACACCTATGTAATTAGTAACATCAGTTTTGGAGAGCTCCACACTAAAAGACTGTAAAAGCTGCTGCATAAGCGAAGGTTTATTTCAGTTTGAAAAAAATATTCGATTCTGATAAAATCATCCCTAAATATTTTTTCACCACACTATATATAAAGACCCTCTTGATTGTTCAAAAACTGATGAGAAAATTGCATTTTATCCACATGTGAGGCAAAGTAATCTGATGCGAATTTTGAGTTGTTTCCTTATGTTAGCTGACAAAAGTAACTTTTACATGATTATTTTGAATTATTCATGATTTTGAATGAGATTCATTTAGATTTGATTTTGTTTGATATGTTACAGGTACCTAATATTTTTTTCGGGTTGGTGTAGTGAAAATTATCGTGTTTCACTCGGGAGCAAAATTTGTTTGACTCTCGTGCCTTGAAAGCCTCGCAACGGTCAAGATTCCATTTTTCGAACCACTCGCTACGCTCGTATGTCAATTTTGTCAAGAGGGGCCAAGGTTGTTGTTTAACTACTCGTGTCAATATTGATTCTCGCTTGCTCGGGAATCAATATTGACACGAGTGGTTAAACAACAACCTGGGCCCCTCTTGTAAAACAAATAACTATTTCTAGGCTTCGGCTTCACCCACGGCCTCCTCAACACGGATAACATGAGTATCCTGGGCATCACATTGGATTACGGTCCATTTGGCTTTGTTGACTCGTACGACGGTGGCTTCGTGGCCAACTGCTCCGATGGCGAAGGAAGATATTCACTGGCTAAACAACCTGACGTATGGATTCTTGCTTCCTTTCCTGCTTATATTATAAATGTGAATGTATCTTTGGATGTTACAAAAATCTTCTCAATTTCCCAAAAACTTTACTTTTGTCATAGGTAATCTATGGATAGTTTAGACTTAAGCCTACTATACTATACTCATAGTGTTGTTCCTGCCAGTGAGTAAGATTGCCAGAGCCCAACGAAGGTGTGGAGTGTTAGGATCGGAAACGTACATGTACAGGTGTACATAGACTACGGATACTACTTACCATCAGGCAGGCAGAATGCTTGTTTGCCACTGACGTAGTATAAAAATATATATCCATAAGTCCATAGCTCGATGATGAAAAGAGTGCTTATTGAAATAATGTTATGCTCTTAGGTAGTAGTTTGGAATGTTGGACAGCTGGCAAATGCACTGAAGCCACTGTTAACTTCTTCTCAGCAAGTTCACATGGCGCATATATTGAAAACATTGGATACATACTGCAAGAATAAAATACTGTAAGAACTTAATATTAACATATTCAGAGGAATAGGAGTTAACTACTTTAAGTACTAGTGTTGTTTTGTTTATTTTTAGGGAAACATTCCTTTTGAAAATTGGTTTGAAAGAAGAAAAATGGGGAGATGAGCAACTGATCGAAAAATTACTTGATATGATGCAGAAAACTGGAGCCGACTTCACGGCTACGTTCAGGCAACTTGCAGAGGTCAGATCAACCAAGATATTAGTACCTATCCTTCCTCTTCGGAAATTATTTCTTCCACCTGTGTGCCCTTTTACACGTATCGCAATAATTTCAGCACACTTGGTTTTTTATGATTTACTTAATGTCCTCCTGCTTATAATGTTTGGATTTTGAATTTGAATATTATTTTATTTTGCAGTTGGAACCTAACGAAATGGTAAACGAAACCAAACTGAATGAGAAATGGTCACTGAAACGCTTGTCCTCACACGCTTCGTGGGGCTGCTGGTTGGACCAATATCGTGAAAGACTGGATAAGGAAGCAGGTTAGAAACTTTAATCAATTAATAATTAAGTATTGCCAGCTTAATGCCGTCATGCGATTAAAGGAAAGGAAAAAAATTACCCTTATAGGATCATTTTGTTGTCCGTCCGTCTATCTATCTGTCAAGACCTTTTATCTCAGAAACTCGTGAAGGTATTGATTTGAAATTAAAACCAAATACTTCGGTCTGCAGTCCCTTGGAGCTGTGAAAATATCAAACTTCTAAGTTAATGTAAACAAAAGATACGGCCGTTTATGCTGCATAAAACGTTTATTTCGACACTCTCGAGGGAATCAAAATTTATAGGGTGCCTTCCGTTGACCTAGAACTATGAAATTTGGCAAGTAAAATTGTCGTCTTATACTACAAATAGGTACAGGGAAATATCGGAAAACTATACCTACATTAGTAAGAAAAAGTTACATTATTACGGAACCTGAATGCCAATAGGGTTATTTCCAATTTTTTGAAACGCTTGTATTACGTTCTATATTAACTAAAAGTTGGCCTAAAATTCAACTTTTATACTAAAAACGGCTTTAAATATGTTAAATTAACTAAATATATTTTGACAGATGCTTTCGCGCCCAAAACGCTCTTTGAAAATTGTGTGACGTCACAGTTTACGGTTTGACACATAACTACATACACACGTAGAAGATACGAACTGTCAACTGACATTTGTCATTTGTTGTTTATCGCCTAACTGTCAACAGTGTCAATCCGAGAGTTGTGACGTCATCAGAATCTACAATGATGTTTCGAGTTTGGTCACGTGACGTGTGCCAAAAGATATTTTAAATTCAATATTTACAAAAATATGGTCATTACAGGTCCCCTAAAAGTAGTTTAACATGTTCTTATAATCCAAAAGAATTTATTGGGATACAATTCTGCCCTAAGATTTGTAGATGGAAACAACCCTATTCATGGCAGGAAACCGCGCTGGATCAGGACAGGTGGCGTTCTCTCGTTTTGGAGGCCAAGATTATTTTTGGATAGCTGAGCCAAAACAGTTAGTTAGGTAGTTAGTTTTCTTACGGAACCTACAGTAACTCTGGTAATTAAAAGTTGACGTTTGGAAATTCAATTTTGTTTCATAAAACATAAAAGGACATATTTCTCACACACGAGCAAGCTTAAGTAAATTCAAAACTTCGATGTAGTTTAATTTCATGATTATGTTTTTGACCCTCAGTTGACGCGAGCACGATAGGAGTATTCGAAGACGAGCGTCGCAGGCGCATGCTGAGCGTGAACCCGGTCTATGTACCGCGGAACTGGATGTTGCAGGAAGCAGTAAGCGATGCTGAGAAGAACGACTTCCGAAAGGTATTGTCCGATAAAAATTGCCATAATTTCACGATTATTACACATTATTAAATTAGAAGATGTTGATGTTTCTATAATTTAATAATAATTGTCATCATGGAGAAGCAAGTATTTAGAGTTACTTATGTCCATGAAGTGAGGTGAAGACGACTAGAGTTAGACCAAGCTAAGTTGGCAGCAATTTCGATTGCCCAGACTGTGCAAGTGTTATTTAAACGTCATCATTTGATAGACGTTTGACGTTAAAAATCACACTTGCATAGTCTGGCCTATCAAAATCACTGCTAACAATACACTGCTGGGCATACGATACAATACATTCCTGACACACCTCAATAGAAGAAAATAATACAAAACTAAAACAGCAACACAGATAGAGGTAACCAAAAGACGGTTTTATTGCTAAAAAGCGATCTCATATAGATAACCTTTAGGTAGCGGAAATTAGTCAATGTACACATTTCAGTAGGTAAGTATTTCATACACTCACTTTTATTCTAAATTTGGTGAAAGTTCCTACACTTATTTATTGTTTCTTTACCTTTAGGTGTCTGGTTTGTTTCAGGCGCGTTTCCTATTGGATGTCATGCGTCGTCCTTATGATGTACAGCCGGAAGCCGAAGCTCGAGGGTTTGCATCGCAACCGCCACAGTGGGCATACGCCCTCAAAATAAGCTGTTCTACTTAAGGAAAACAACATTTCGTTGCTGTAATACATGTATTTTTGTTTTAGTATTACTAATAGTTGAAACTACATCTGTTGTATTAATCAAATCATAGAGTAGGATTAAGCTAACAGCAATCACAAATGATCCATTAATGTTAAATTTCTATGAAAATATGTTGTTTAAAATGACATATACTCACTTTGTTCTGTTTAAGTCAGTGCTAAGTTAGCTTAGACGTACTCTTAATTTGTAAATCCCTTGCAAAGAGCATATAATCACTACGTTTTAATCCCTTGTATTTACCATACCAGTTCCAGTTTGACATCCATTGGATGCTTATTCTACTCGTTGAGAACATCACTATGTTGGTATGTTGACAACACTATACATCCACTAGTGTCACTGTCAAATTTTGACAACCAAATCCATTGCACAACATTTCAATTTCAACAAATAACTTGTTTACAAAATTGTACCAGTTTCTGTCATATCAAAATATCGTCGCATGATGATATGCAAGATATAATCGCAATTACAAAAGCTCTCAATTATAACCGGATGTTCTCATGAAGCGGGCCTTTTGCGTGTTTGCCGCTCTCCTAAACGACAGCACTGTGCGAGCAGTTTCTAAGATGAAATTGATGAGTAACTTTAAAGATTGGAAGTTTAAATATCCGCCGAATTATGCGGAGCTTCCTATTGATGAAAATCTAGCGTACAACGAGCCCGTAGCTGTGAAAAATGCTGTGTTTTCTAAGGTAAATATTAACAATTGGTTTACAAAATTTGTTTAATGTTTTATACCAAGATCTGACAGATTAACAGTTTTATTAGTCCATTTAACTCAATATTGTCATCATCCTATTTCCACTAAGTAACAGTAGTCAGTGTGCCAAATTAAATATCTGGCCAATGATACCAAAATATAGATCGCTGTCTGTCTAGCACTTAGAAATATACCATAATATATCATAATATACGGAGCGATATATTGCAATGTACCAAAATATATATTATAGCCTATCATGTGGACTTTGTCAAATGGTACGTAAAAGATATCGTAAGATGACTTTCTATAAGATATCCATTGGTATATTATTGCTGTCTGTGATGGGCTTAATCAATGTTATACTTAACAAGATAAGTCATACTTCTGAGTGTTTTATTAAATTAATAATTAGCACACCCAAAGTGATGCCTAAGCCATGTTGTGGTTTATTTGGTTTAATTTCCTACAAAGCTTAATGTGGTTTTAGTTTATAGTCGTTCGATTGGAAGCTGGCCCCGAGCGGCTAATCCTTTGTCAATTGTTAAGTAAAACGGCACATGACAGTACCTGCAAAAAAAGGGTTGTATAATTCTTATTGGCACCTGAGCGCAGGCTAGTCCAACCCTCAAAAAACCAGTGTAGGTGCTCTCCTATTATGCGCCTTTGTTACGCATCTCCAAGACAAATTTTAGACTGGTTCTGTAGCGTTCGACTTGCCGGCACTCAGTAACCGCAGAGAGACCACACAAGAAATCGCAAATTATTTTTCCATTTGTTCATTTTAAACCTTATTGCAATGCCCCAAGGAGTAGTAATTCAATAACCGGTTAAAGTGGCCGGACCATTTTTTATGCAGATAGTGGCACATGCCATTTTACTTAACAATAGACAAAGGATTAGCCGCTCGGGGCCAGCTACAAATCGAACTACTATAAAACAGGTGATAATATTTACGTTGGCGGCCAGTCGTGAAATCACGACGATGGTAAAGAGTGTCACAGTAAACCAATAGATAGGTATGATAGGTTAATTAGGTTCCTCCAGATAGTGGGGCTCTGTCGACTTAGGTAACAAGGCAACGATTTTCACATTTCACGATATGCCTAGGAATTTCATGATCTGCCTGATTTTACAATCATCCGCCGAGATTGATAATCCATAATGATCAGTAGACAATTAAAGAATTTTCAAAAAAACATACATCTTGATTTTACCTTTTATTAAATAATTCTAGGTACCAACGGAGCCTTTAACCGGCAACATCCGTCTGGTCTGCGCATCTGGAGATGCCTTGAAAGACCTGTTTGACCTGGATCCCAGTGTGGCAGAGTCCAAGGACTTTGTCAACTTTGTGGCTGGGAAATACCAGCCGCCTGGCGGGCTGAGTGTTAGCCATAGGTAAAAGGTTCTCATCAAAATTAAGAAACTATTAACAGTTAATGCTAGTTTTCACAGAGTAGTGGCTGTTTATTACGCACTGGCCATGACATTGCGCGACTGGGTCCGGCTAAGGCAAAGAGAATTAAGAAGACCAAGAGTGCTCAGTCCATACAACGGTTTTGTTATCAAAAATACTACTATTTTCGTAGTCTACATCTAGCGTCAAGTAGCGGAACTCTCAGTAATGCTACTCGACAATAGATGTCATGGCAAACAAAAAGTTGCTCAACGATTTTTAGCTAATATTATAACCAGAGCAAGCGTAGGAGTTTAAAATAGAGTTCCGGTTATTCTGGTTATAATTTTACCTGAAAATGGTTGAGCATTTGACTTTTCGTTCGTCGCAACATCTGTTGTCAAGTAGCACTGATAATTCCGCTACTCGATGCTAGATGTCGACTACGAAAATAATAAGCGGTTTGGTACCAAAACTGATGTATGCAGTGAGCACTCCATGTACTTCTTTTTTCTCTATGGCTAAGGTGTCACCTTACACCATAGGTTGGAGCGAGACACAGCAATCGGATCATTCATTCCTACCTATGGTTGTCGCCTTAGCCTAGGCCAGTTGCACAATGTCGTGGCCAGGCTGTTATACTCACTGCGACAATGGGCTGAAAGACCTTATACAAAGTATGGTTAATTATAAGTCACACTAATTGTCGCAACAAACATATTAAGTAATCTTCTTCATCTTCTTTTCATCCTGTTACCCCCTGCTGGGGTGTAGGGCTCGAACCATTTTCTTCCACTGACTCCAGTCTTGGGCAGCTTGGGTAACCTCCTCCCACCCCATCCCCAATACACCCAACTCTTGCTCCACGGAACGGCGCCAAGTAGATTTAGGGCGACCATGTTTCCGTTTTCCGGGCATCTTCCAGGTCAGGGCCACCTTGGATAGGTGGGTGTCAGGCTTCCCGAGGATATGCCCAATCTAATGCCATTTGCATTTATTAAGTAATCTGTACTTTTAACTTTAATGTATATATTTGAATAGCTACCTGTTGCTCGTTATGATTTTTCTTTTAGAACGAAATAATCAAATCATACCTCTCTAGAAAAGTGTTAGTCTCAGCTTTCCGAGTCTGGTCCGGACACATCCCTACAAACAAATTTTCTGTGTATGATTGGTGTTAACCCGTCACCACTGTGTGTAGACTGTCAGAAGCCTGATGACTTGTTTCACGTGGTGGACTGCGTCCGGAATTTGGACTTGAGAAAAATAATTTTTGGACCACTGGCTTCTTAGGCAGCTAGGTCACTACCGACTAAGCCAGACCAGCCGTCATTTAAAAAAAATGATATTGTTAGTGATGTATTTCAGGTATGGAGGCTACCAATTTGGCTTCTGGGCCGATCAGTTGGGTGACGGCAGGGCCCATGTCCTTGGTGAATATGTTAACAGGTAAGTAAAATTATCAAAAATGTTTGAAATTTGTTTTTTGTTAGCTCTAACAAACAACAATTTGGATGTTTTTAGGGTTCCGTATCCAAAGGGTAAAAACTGCACCCTATTACTAAGACTCCACCGTCTGTGTGTCGGTCAGTCACCAGGCTGTATCTCATGAACCGTGATAGCTAGACAGTTGACATTTTCATAGATGATGTATTTCTGTTGCCGCTAAAAAAACAGAATAAAATAAATATTTAACAAATGTCATTTTTTTGCAGCTTTTTTGCGTCATGGTACGGAACTCTAGGTGCGCGAGTCCGAATTGTACCTGGCCGATTTTTAGGGTTTCATAGTCAACTAGGAACCCTTATAGTTTCACCATGTCCGTCTGTCCGTCCGAGTCTTTGCTCTGTGATCGTAATTGCTAGAAATCTGCAATTTGGCATGGGTATATAAATCAATCGTTAATTATATTTTATAATTGTTGATGTGCTTGTTTTTGTTTGTATATAAATTCTATGTCGACGTGGTCAAGTGCCCTTGTCGCCTATTTGCTGAATAAATGTTGAAGTTGAAATTGAATCATGCCAACAAAGTTGTAAAATAAAAATTAATAAAACAATTTTTTTAGGGTACCTCCCCTACACGTAAAGTGGGGATGATTTTTTTTTGCTTCAACCCTATGGTGTTGGGGGGTGGTTGGATAGGTCTTTCAAAACGATTTGTTTTCAACTATAATTTTTTGATAAAGTGAATATTCTTAGAAATAATCGCTCCGAAAGAAAAATCACTCTTAACTTTTTTAAGTTTAAAACAGCTCGACATGTTTTGGGAAGTTTGAGTTCTGCAGAAGTTTGTATAAAAAAAATATTTTTATAAATTTATCTACCAAACTTTTTTTTTAGCAAAGGCGAAAGCTGGCAACCCCAGCTAAAGGGCTCCGGTGAAACCCCGTACTCGCGCTTCGGCGACGGGCGCGCGGTGCTCCGCTCGAGTGTCCGCGAGATGTTGGCCTCGGAGGCTATGCATGGACTTGGCGTACCCACTACCCGAGCCGCTGCTTTGGTAGGTAAGAGTTATTTTATCTTGTATGTGCTCCGCCATTTTGGAAATGTAAAAAAAAAAAATCGGTTGAGAAATGCGAGCTGTAGCTTCCATAGTATAATTTTAATGTAAAATAGCTTTTGATAAGTATAGCCGATGGATCTGGCAAGATAAATTATAAGTATATTTTTAAAATAAATTGAGATAAAATGCAAATACCCATGCGATTGCCATATCTTCCGTCGCAATTGTCGCGCCGTGCGTCATATCTTTTGTTGTCTTTTAAATTCGTGGCTATAGGCCCCCTCTTCATCAATAATATTACATTTGTGACGTTTTCAACCACATTGTCGGTTGACAATAAGGTTGATTTCAAATTGAAGCTATATGGAAATAGTGCTTTATTGACCACCGACAGTACGTATTTAAAATATTGAAAAACAATGGTTAAACGTGAATTATTCGTCACTATTGGTGACATGTATGTGTGCGGCATATTTTAAAGTATGTCTCACGAAAGTTTTATTTTCAGAAAACTGCAGCCAAATATCACTAGATCAGTGATTGGCAAACTTTCTTCATGGGGGGGTCAGAGCTTTAGAAATGTAAGAGGATGGCCAGAATTGCAGCAAAAATATATTGTGATTTGCGATTATCCTGGGCCAATGCCATATACTAATTACCTCATGGGGCCGGCAGCGGGCCGGATAAAATCCTTTCGGGAGCCGGTCTGGCCCGCGGGCCGTACTTTGCCCACCGCTGTACCTGAGTAAGATTGCCAGAGCTCAACGAGGGCGCGGAGTGTTAGGGTCGGCAACGCGCATGTAACTCTGGAGTTGCAGGCGTACATAGGCTACGAAGACTGCTTATCATCAGGCGGGCCCCATGCTTGTTTGCCACCGACGTAGTATATTAAAAAAAGTACCCTCTTGGATGAAAATGGCACATTCATATTTAATTTCAGTGAGCGACGACCACATGGTGTGGCGCGACAAGACGTACTCCGGGCGGGCGAAGCAGGAGCGAGCAGCTATAGTGATGCGAGTATGCCATGCCTGGTACAGACTTGGATCTTTTGAGATTCTCGATAAGAGGAAGGAGCCTGACACAATGAAGACACTTTTCGAGCTTATTATAAAGGTAAATTAGTTATATTCTTAATCAGTTTTGTTTTTTATTTAACCTGATGCGCTTGGTTACAGAGTATTCGAAGATAATTTGAAATAGAGGTGGATTATCAAAGAAAACTTTGTAGTCACAGTAAATTTACTGCTATCTTTAAACACAGGAGTCTCTGGAGTACATAGGCTACGGAGACTGTTCACCATCAGGCGGGCCGTATGCTTGTTTGCCACCGTATAGTATTAAAAAAAATACACATTAAAACTAACTAAACAAAAGGAATGGCGGCATCGTTTCGAGCGCCGACCGCCGGATTGCAATAGGGAATATTACGTGAAACTCTGCGTAGGGGGCGCCACTATCACAATCCATCACAATCTGAGGGTCTACCGCGAAACAAGAAAATCGAAGTTCCGTTATCTAGCCTCTCTATCACTCTTGTATATTCGAGCGATGAAGACGCAGATAACTATATTTCGATTTTCGCGTTTACCGGTAGGCCCTTTGTAAAGAAACCGCCTTGATGCATCAATGTCATATTTTATTATCTGTGAAAACTTATATGACTCATAGACTCTTTGGCGATGACAAGGGCGGATCCACCGTTGTGGGCACGATGGGCATGCCCACAACCCTAATAGGGTGCCCTATTGATTCGCCGAGTAAAATTACGCTGTTTTGTTTCGCAGTCGCTTTGGCAGAGGACTGTTTGGCAGAATTTTAGTACGCAGAGTAGTCAGTTGGCAACTTGGCATAACATTGATAAGCAGATTTACTTTAGAGTAATCGTTTGGTAACCGTCACAATTACCGGAGAAACCCTTGGTCGAACGAAACACGATAGGTAGAGTGATTTTTTGTATTAATTAGAAATTCGAGCATGTTAATATCAGCTGACCCCTACTTATTAACAAGAATAATAATCATTTACTAACATTACAGGGGCATTTATTTTTAGCTTAAGGAGTCTTAGAAATCTTAAACATTAACAAATATTAGTACAATTTCCAAAAATAATGCCAGCTTTTAATTTTTGGGCGTAGGAGTTTTTTAGCGTAGTTATCTATCTAAACAGGGCTCCGTGGACTGCAATAAATCGCTTGCCATTTTCGATATTTTACCTTATACGCCGATAATATATGTATGTAGTATATGTACCTATGTACCGCAATTGCTAAATTATTAACTAAACCGATATAATTTAACTGTCACTTTATTCAAAATTAAATGTAAAAAAAAAGTTAGTCGGGTAAAAGTTGTTTAAACGGATAGATTACACTGCCAAATGAAATTCTTGGGTAACTAATGGATTACCAAGTTTTGTGCTAAGAAAGAAAAAAACACCAACCAAAAGACTTACCAAAAGTTTTTGGATTGATTCTCATTTGCCAAACAATTTATCGCAAAATTCGCAAAAACATTATGCCAAAACATCATTTCTCAACTCAAAAAATAGCATAAAAATGTTCTGCATTAGAACTTTTTGCAAAAAAATGTTCTGGGGGCACTACGCCAAGATGCGCAAAACGAAGCGCAAGGGCACTACCTAGCTTTTCTCGAAGTGCTTCGTCATTTCTTTGAACCCTCATAAATTGGGTTTGATTTTTTTTCTATACCACGTCGGTGGCAAACAAGCGTACGGCCTGCCTGATGGTAAGCAGTCACCGTAGCCGGATGGACGCCTACAACACCAGAGATATTACATGCGCTTTGCCGACCCTTTAAAAACCTGTACGCTCCTTTTTTATAGAACCAGATAGACAACATTCTTGGGATATAATGTCAGTAGTGGACTTATTAAGCATAAAAAAAACCGATTGGCATAGCTCTTATACTTAAGATTTTATTCGTATCTAAAAAAAACAATTTCGTCACTGACTCACTCACTCACTCACTGATGATCATCAAAACCCTTAGGGTCCTTCCTGAAGTCCTAGGAAGCTGAAATTTGGTACATAAAAAAATTTGAATTTTTAGCCCCTAAGGGGCTGAAAAGGGGAGTGGAATTTTGAATGGGGTATCAATAACCGCTGAACCGATTTAGTTGAAATTCGGTATGTAGATTGTTTTTTTTATTGGAAAGAATATAAAATAATTTGCGTAAGGGGGGAAAAAGGGGTTGAAGTCTGTATGAGGAATCGGTAAAAAGCATGTCATAAGTAAGTTACAAAAATATTTTCATGTAAGGTTTATTATGTATTTATTTTTATTTATTGAGAAGTTCTACAGCGTTTACAATAAATAATAGACAAAAAACCTGAGTACTTAAGTATAAGCATAGCCAATAACAGGGAGTTCCCTGGAATTTACACAAAATAAAGTATCATCTGTGGGTAGATTTGCGACCAGCGACTTGTACTGTACAAGAATTATAAATATAAATTAAATTGTAGATCTTTAAGATACAAAGAAAAAGAGAATAAGAAAAGAAAAATAGTACCTAACTAAAACCTGGGAAAATTCCAAAAAAAAATTTTTGATAAAGTTATAATTTTGCGAGTATCACTCTAAGAACAAATTCAATTTCCTACTTTCCTATGAAAATATTTTTATTGGCCAAGACGAAACCATAAGGCTTACGCTGTCAAAAAGTTATCGGTACCCCTAGTGTAATTTTAGTCGATAGCGAAACGTGACGTACGCGTTTGCGTTAAGTCTCATTTTGTATGGGTTTTTGAACAGCGCGCCAGGCGGGACGTTTTGGAAAGTCAAAAATCTCATACAAAATGACACTTAACGCAAACGCGTACGTCACGTTTCGCTGTCGAAAATATTTACACTAGGGGTACAGATCTCTTGTAGAGCCAAGCTTCTAACTCTTGTGGGGGTTGGAGGGGGGGGGGGGGGGGGGCGTCTCAGTTGGTCTTTGTGGGGGTTGCAGATCTAACCAAACCTGCTTTTCTGGCAACAGTTTGCCTGGTCGCAGTTCTAACTTAACCCACTTTTCTGACAACGGTTTGTCTTTCTGGGGGTTGCAGTTCTAACCTAACCTGCTTTTCTAGCAAGAGTTCGTTATTACCAGGGTCGCAGTTCGAACCTAACCTAGCTCGCTTTTTTGGCAACAATTCGTTTTTATGTTGTAGTAAAAAATTAATAAAAATAGACTAAACATTACTATGGATAAAACATCGTTTATAAAGTAACATGTTTGACAATCTAAAAATTGTTAAACATTTTTAAACTAAGTGAAATATTTGGTTTAATGAATGTTGTTGAATTATTGTTAGGGAAATAGTAATTTATTAAATCCAAATCTGGCAAATAAGTATATAGGATTTTTTTTTTTTGATGAAATGATTTGTTGGGAAATGAAATTTGGTTAAATTATTTTTAGTAAAATAGCAAATATCCCGCAATTCTTCCAATTTTGTTCTGTTAATTTACACAAAATCGAATTGAACGGTATGTGAACCCAGGCTCTACCAAACGTTTGTCGACTAAAAGTTACATCTAGGTACGAATAAATCCCTCTGCCAAACGATTTTCGGCGAAACGTTGTCTGCGAATCGATAATCCCTTAAAGACTTGTGATGTAACACTTTCACGGTATATTGAGATCGATAGGATGATGATCGTCATGAAGCGCTGGTGGCCTAGCGGTAAGAGCGTGCGACTTGCAATCCGGAGGTCGCGGGTTCAAACCCCGGCACGTACCAATGAGTTTTTCGGAACTTATGTACGAAATATCATTCGATATTTACCAGTCGCTTTTCGGTGAAGGAAAACATCGTGAGGAAACCGGACTAATCCCAACAAGGCCTAGTCCTCTGGGTTGGAAGGTCAGATGGCAGTCGCTTTCGTAAAAACTAGTGCCTACGCCAAATCTTGGGATTAGTTGTCAAGCGGACCCCAGGCTCCCATGAGCCGTGGCAAAATGCCGGGACAACGCGAGGAAGAAGATAGGATGATGATCGTTCATGAGTCATGATTGTTCATGAGCGAGTTCGTACTCCGACTCGCTTTTGGCCGATTTTTGGGTGGCTGTGACCACAACCTTTTTTGAGGGCTGGATCCGCGCCTGGGCGATGACCCGTCTATCGAGTCAAAATTACAGAGCCTTGAGCATCGCCGTCGAGTCGCTAGCCTATCGGTGTTCTATCGGATACATTTCGGGGAGTGTGCACAGGAACTGCACGACCTGATCCCACCTTCCACTTTCCATCATCGGACATCCAGGCGTGGGGAGCGAATGCACCCGTTCGTAATAAACGTTCCATTTGTTCGCACAAACGGTTTGCCTCCTCTTTTTTGGTACGGACGGCTAAAGCGTGGAATGCGCTCCCGCCATCTGTATTCCTTTATGAATATGACCTCGGTCTCTTTAAAGCAAGAGTGAATAGGCTACTACTGAACCGGTGAGCTCCATCTTAGGCCCTGTCTTCACTTTCCATCAGGTGTGACTAGAGCCGATCGCCGATCAGGTTTTTAATAAAAATAAAAAATAAACTTGTCAAAGCGGTGGTGGCCGAGTGGATATGACGTCCGACTTTCAATCCGGAGGTCGCGGGTTCAAATCCTGGCTCGTACCAATGAGTTTTTCGGAACTTATGTACGAAATATCATTTGATATTTACCACTAGCTTTTCGGCGAAGGAAAACATCGTGAGGAAACCTGCATATATCTGAGAAGAAATTCAAAGGTGTATGTGACGTCCTCAATCCGCATTGGGCTAGCGTGGGGACTATAGCCCGAGCCCTCTCGCACATGAGAGGAGGCCTGTGCCCAGCAGTGGGACGTATATAGGCTGAATTATTATTCATTATAAACTTGTCAAAAAACAGTTTTAGTCACAGTATGTATAAGTTACTCTATGGTTTATGAAAGTTGCTAGTGCTGAACTCTGGCGGCAGAACATTGCAGTAATACTCCCTATTCGCACGCTTTTACAGCAACGCCACCAGCGCTCATTTACGTGTACATTTAAATTGATTATCATAACTATAATTTTATTTTGATGTATTTACAAATAAAACGCTTCCTTACTTCACTTGGTCCGTCAAATATGGTCCTTAAGGCTGCTTTTCTACCAAAGGTGTGCAGGGACGTGTACTTTAGCGTGAAATGATTCTATCTGACGAAGTTCTGACGACCGGCGTGGCCTAGTGGGTAGTGACCCTGTATATGAAGCCGATGGTCCTAAGTTCGAATGCCGATAGGGACATGTATTTGTGTGATGAGCACAGATATTTGTTCCGGAGTCATGGATGTTTTCTATATATTTAAGTATTTGTATATTATATACAAGGTGGCCAAAAAATATGACGTGCTTTCCCGTTGCCAGGCGGATTTTGGGATTATACTAAGCAACATTTGCTATGGGACCAACCCCGAAATCCCGAAATAATATTTTACCCTCCCATAGAAAATGGACCAGTTAAAATGTATGAAATAGTCAGAATTTTTTTTCGCTATTTCGGGGTTGGTCATATAGTAAAAGTGGCTCAGTATAAGCCAAAAAAAAAAACTACAAATGAATTTAAGCTTACCGTGGTAAGCTTTGAGCTTACCGTGGTACTTAGTCAATTTGTGTAAGAATGTCCCTATAATATTTATTTGTTATAAATAAATAAATATTATAGGACATTATTACACAAATTGACTAAGTCCCACAGTAAGCTCAATAAGGCTTGTGTTGAGGGTACTTAGACAACGATATATATAATATATAAATATTTATAAATACTTAAATACATAGAAAACACCCATGACTCAGGAACAAATATCCATGCTCATCACACGAATAAATGCCCTTACCAGGATTTGAACCCGGGACCATCAGCTTCGTAGGCAGGGTCACTACCCACTAGGCCAAACCGGTTGTCAAAGAATGTCCGTATAATATTTATTATCAAATGTTCCTATAGCAATAGCTGATCATTTGTGCTTGTTCCAGCATCATTTCCCTTCAATAGAGAGTGAGGACGAAGATAGATTCGTCAAATTCTACACAGAGGTTGCGCACAAGAATTTAGACATGGTGGCGGCTTGGCAAGGTATGATAGTAAAGTATTATATATGTGGAAGCTTGTAATTTGCATATAGTAGATAAGTCTATTAATTTATGTATTTTAGGCAGTAAGGCATCCCGAATAAAATAAAATAACATAAATAAATCCCATTTGTCGAACCATGGGCCCATTTCTCGAAGGGTATTAAAGCCTGTCCAGTAATATATGATCACGCGCCATATTGTGGATTTTCATGTCTGACGACCGGTTTGGCCTAGTGGGTAGTGACCCTGCCTACGAAGCTGATGGTCCCGGGTTCAAATCCTGGTAAGGGCATGTATTTGTGTGATGAGCATGGATATTTGTTCCTTAGTCATGGGTGTTTTCTATGTATTTAAGTATTTATAAATATTTGTATATTATATATATCGTTGTCTAAGTACCCTCAACACAAGCTTTATTGAGCTTACTGTGGGACTTAGTCAATTTGTGTAATAATGTCCTATAATATTTATTTCTTTATTTATATTTATCAACAAAATAAAGATTATTCCTTAAAAATGATTACTATAATAAAGTTAACCATGAGCGGAATATTCGCTTTTTCGTTCCCCATACTTAGAACTGACACAAATTTTTTTTAAAATCAAACCTATACGTGTGGGGTATCGTGGGGGATAGGTCTTCAAAAATGATATTGAGGTTTCTAATATATTTTTTTTTCTAAACTGAATAGTTTGCGCGAGAGACACTTCCAAAGTGGTAAAAGGTGTCCCCCCCCCCTGTAACTTCTAAAATAAGAGAATGATAAAACTAAAAAATATATATGACGTACATTACCATGCAAACTTCCACCAAAAATGGGTTTGAACGAGATCTAGTAAGTATTTTTTATTAATACGTCATAAATGGTACGGAACTATATTGATTTAAACCAACACGATTTTCGTTCATAGTTTTAAAACGAATACGGGACTTAATCGCGTAAACTTACGTTTATTATATGGCCTGACGTTTCGAACGTGACGTTACGCTCGTGGTCACAGGCAGACTGGCGAGGAATTGTATCAACATCTTGCTGCGCGGGTTTTGCGAACTACCCGCACTTGATCTTGATTATTCATTTGTACGCTAGGGTTGTCACTTAGCCTACACACAACACTCACGACATCCGATGGGTTGTGTTGAAAAGTTTTCTCACCCTTACATTTGCTAATCACTGGATTCCACAAAGACGAAATTCCCTGTCCCTCATTTTGATTGAAATTTCTGTGTTTTCTTATTTCAATTGCTTCACGTACTTTCCTGCTGTAGTAAAGACGTTCCGTTGAGAGGACTTTGGGATTGTGGAGCTCAATCCAGTGGTTTGGTCCCGACTGTAGCAAATGTTCGGCTACCGCAGACTTATTTATTTGATGTTTTTTATCAGCTGCGATATGTTCCTTGACCCTTTCCGCTATGGTGTGCTTGGTCTCCCCAATATAGGAACTACCACAGCTGCATTCATCTTATAAACGCCCGGAGTTTGATAAGGGATAACATTTTTTGCTGACCTTAGTTCCCGTGTCCCGGCATTTTGCCACGGTTCATGGGAGCCTGGGGTCTAGTTTGTACGAAAGCCACTGCCATCTGACCTTCTTACCCAGAGGGTAAACTAGGCCTTATTGGGATTACTCCGGTTTCCTCACGATGTTTTCCTTCACCGAAGAGCGACTGGTAAATAAATATTTAATGATATTTCGTTAATAAGTTCCGAAAAATTCATTGGTACGAGCCAGGGTTTGAACCCGCGATATCTTGATTGCAAGTCGCACGCTCTTACCGCTAGGCCACCAGCGCTTTTTCTTTCGAAGAGTAGAGAGTAATATTTGTGATTGCCAAATAATAAGTCTTTTTTTATTTTAATTTCGACAGGAGTAGGCTTCACCCACGGCGTCCTGAACACGGACAACGTGAGCATCCTGGGGGTCACCATAGACTATGGCCCGTATGGGTTCATAGACCACTACTATGGCAGCTACGTGCCTAACACATCTGACGACCTTGGTCGCTATGCTTTTGACAAACAACCTCAGGTTAGTAAAGTGCTTAGTTGCTCTCCAGGTGTAGGCTTCCCCACGGCGTCATAAATACAGATATCAGCCTCCTAGGAGTGACCATAGACTACGGTACGTATGGGTTCGTAGACCACTACTATGGCAGCTAGGTGTCTAACACATCTGACGACCTCGGCCGCTGCTTTTTTATATATTTTTCTACTCGTCGACTGTAATGGTTGAATTAAGATTTCATACGACATAGAAAAGACGAAACTGACGCGGGACTATATAGTCGCGCGTTTATGTCTTTTCTACTACATTTTTGTCTACTGAGATACTTACCAATTTTCATTAATTATTTAGGTTTTATAGTAAAAAAAGTATTATTTTACAGGACTCGTAGAAAAAGTATTGTATACAGTAGTGATATAATCAAGCTTTTCAATCTCGTACCTTACTTAGGCAACTCAGCAAGCTTAATTGCCTAAACACGGTACTGGATTGAAAAGCTCTCTTCAGCAAGCTTAATTGCCTAAACACGGTACTGGATTGAAAAGCTCTCTATTATATCACGAGTGTTTGAAATACTGTTATAGTATTTCAAACTGTTTTGTGAAGTCGGTTTTATCTATTAAAGATAATTTCTAATGTTCTAGTTGGGTAATAGCAATTCTTCTTTTCTTAATAGATCCTTCTGTGGAACTTGGAGAAATTCGCTCTCGCGTTAGATCCCATCCTTCCCGAGGATCAAAAGCAGAAGATAAAAGAAGTTCAAGCCACATTAGAAGAGTATGTCAAGAGAAAAGTGCTGTAAGTAACTGAAATATATCTAGACAAGTAAAATTATATATAATTTTTATAGTTTGTAGTATTCTATTTAATTTGTATAGCTTGTAGTTGCGCTCTCTCGGAAGGGTTTCCACGGAAGACCAGCGTCGGGGTCCCTAAAGGTTCCTTGACATGAAGCTGAGTGGAGACCATTTCAGTGACGCTTTATAATGATATTATGTCAGTGCAATTAGTTAAGTTTAAATTTAGCGTTTTTGAATAAAGCTTCTTCTATTCTATTCTATTATATTCTAAAAAGTTTGACAACGTCAGCCTGACAAAAGTCTAATAACGTCAACCTGACAAAAGTCTGACAACGTCAACCTGACAAAAGTCTGACAACTTCAACCTGACAAAAGTCTGATAACGTCAACCTGACAAAAGTCTGACAACGTCAACCTGACAAAAGTCTGACAACGTCAACCTGACAGAAGTAAGGACGCTAACCACATTTTTTTTACTGTTGCTATTTCTATCGCACGTGTTATATTTATAATCGAAAAATGTTACAACTACAGAGAGGAAAACCAACGTAAAAATGTAGAAAGTTAACACTCCTAAAACTTGATCCTACTTAATTTATTATTATAGACCTAAAAACTACGATAAATTATATAGAGAAGTATGATTTGTTTGTCCTGCACTAAGAACAATGTTTCTCCAGGTCCACATACCTTTTGAAACTGGGTCTGAAACAAATTCAAGATGGCGACGGGGCTCTGATAGAGGATCTGCTCAATCTAATGCAGGATACCATGGCTGACTTTACCTGTACCTTCCGACAGTTAGCTGAGGTCAGTTCATATTTCATATAATTCAAGATGGCGACGGAGCTCTGATAGAGGATCTGCTCAATTTGATGCAGGATTCCATGCCTGACTTCAGCTACACATGACAGTTAGCTGAGGTAAGTTCATATTTCATATAATTCAAGATGGCGACGGAGCTCTGATAGAGGATCTGCTCAATTTGATGCAGGATTCCATGCCTGACTTCACCTGCCACTTCCGACATTAGCTAAGGTAAGTTCATATTTTATATATTTCAAGATGGCAACGGAGCTCAAGAAAACAATTTCGTGCTTTGAATTTGACAGGTAAACAAGATGGCGCTGTACAGCTCCATAGATCTTGCGGTAATTGATTTTGATTGTCAAAAGTTGACTTTTGATTTTCATACGACTTTCATCTATGAATAGAGTGATTCTTGAGGAAGGTTTAGGTGCGATTTAACTTTTAAGGTTTTGTGCAAATTGGTTGAAATATAACGATGTTGTCGAAAAAAATCACGCTGGCTAGGACATTTAATCGAAAACACTGCCTAATCCGTTTGAGCTATAACAACACAATGTATGGTGGGATTGGTGGGGTTGTCTCTCTTTCATGGGTCTACAAAAATGTCCTGAAGAGGATGCGGATTTTGAAAATAATGCGGAAGTTCCGCGTTGCGTATGCGGATGCGAATATTCGCAACATCCCTGTTACAAATAAAAAACATTTCATTCTTCCTATTTGACTTTCAATATACTTATTAGATTATTTAAATGAGCCAAAGGATAAAGGAAAGGTCGTGCTAAGATAAAATCAACTTATTTTAATAATCTATAATCTATAAACAAAAAAAAAATCGTGACAGGCATTAGGTTGAAAGCAAGGTTGTCCGGATACGCAGCAAATGTGACGTTTATAGCTAAGATACATTGTTTGAGTAAGATGTGTACAATCAAAGACAATTTCGTGCTTCGGATTTGACAGGTAAACAAGATGGCGCTGTACAGCTCCATACATTTTGCGGTAACTCTGATTGTCAAAGTTGACGTTTGACAGTTCAGTGACCGAAAAACATATACGTAGTACAGCGCCATCTGTTTTAGTTGTCAAAATAAGGGGCACGTTTTTTATTAGACTTTACCTCTCTATTACAATCAAATTCTCTTTGGTTTATAGTAATATTGTTGATACAATTTACATAAAATAACGGCTGATGCAATGTCCATAAAATTGTCGTCACAAAGTTGTTGCAGTCCAGTTGTCGAACTAATCACGCAAATAATATTATCGCGTAATTTTAGTTTGTTAACATGTGAAAATAGCAATTTTAATATTGCCGCGAAGAATATGTATGTATGTATGTATGTACTTCATTGTACATAGAAATAAAAACACGAAAAACACAGTAACAGAGTAAATTAAATACAAGAAAGGCGAACTTATCCATGTGTAATATTATACAAATAAAACTAAGAGTTATTAGGGCCGATCTCTATTTTAATGCCTTTTTAGGGTTCCGTAGCCAAATGGCAAAAAACGGCACCCTTATGGATTCGCCATGTCTATCGGTCTGTCCGTCCGTATGTCACAGTCACTTTTTTCTGAAACTATAAGAACTATACTGTTGTAACTTGGTAAGTAGATGTATTCTGTGAACCGCATTAAGATTTTTTACACAAAAATAGAAAAAACAATACATTTTGGGGGTTCCCCATACTTAAACTGAAACTCAATTTTTTTTTCATCAAACACATACGTATGGGGTATCTATGGATAGGTCTTCAAAAATGATATTGAGGTTTCTAATATCATTTTTATTCTAAACTGAATAGTTTGCGCGAGAGACACTTCCAAAGTGGTAAAACGTGTGTCCCCCCCTGTAACTTCTAAAATAAAACAAAAAAAAAATATGATGTACAATACCATGCAAACTACCACAAAAATTTGTTAGAAGTAGTTTTTTTAATATGTCATAAATGGTATGGAACCCTTCATGGGCGAGCCGACTCGCACATGGCCGCTTTTTTTTCGTTAGATTTGGATGAAATTTTGTCAGAAGTTTGAATTTTAAGCGGAATAAATACGAAATAACAACTTGTCCCAAATGAATGTATGTAATTTTCCTTGTTACGAAATTACTATACGTTTTCGTTACGGTGTAATTGTACGGTAAAAGGAAGTCTATCTATCCACCAAATTTTCTTCAAATCTGACGAAAACAGCAGCCAAATAACACTAGACCCTGTTCATAATAGTGTGTTCCTGCCGGTGAGTAAGGTTGCCAGAGCTCAACGATGTTACGGGGTGTTAGGGACGACGCGCATGTAACGCCTCTGGAGTTGCAGGCGTGCATAGGCTACGGTAATCGTTTACCATCAGTCGGGCCGTATGCTTGTTTGCCACAGACGTAGTATATAAAACGAGCGTTTTTCGTGGCAAAATGAAAGAGGAAAACAAGAAAGAACAAAACATAACATATACGCCATAAAATGGTCCCGACTCAGCATGGTGCTAGCCTGGCTGGGCTAGCGCTGGTCTTCCGCCGGGGCTATGACCGTGTGCAGCACGAAGCGTACCTAGCACAATATTTAAAATAAATATTAATAACCGGCCAAGAGCATGTCGGGCCATGCTCAGAGTAGGGTTCCGTAGTTACTTTTCGATACGATACGATACGATAATATCATTATTCATATTTTTTGGACCTATGGTTCAAAAGTTAGAGGGGGGGACACATTTTTTTTTCGGAGCGATTATCTCCGAACATATTCATTTTATAAAAAACTGTTTGTTGAAGACCCCTATTAGTTTTGAAAGACCTTTCCAAAGATAACCCACAATAATGCAGAAGCAAAAAAAAATTCACTCCCACTTTACGTAAAGGGGAGGTACCCTAAAAAATATATTTTTTTAGATTTTATTGTACGACATTGTCGGCTTTATTGATGTATATATCCATGCCAAATTTCAGCTTTCTAGCACTAACGACCACTGAGCAATGCCTCGGACAGACAGACAGACAGACAGACGGACATGGCGAAACTATAAGGGTTCCTAGTTGACTACGGAACCCTAAAAACGGACACATCATTAGTATAACAAACAAATTGGAAAGTAAACAAGTAGTAGGTATGCGGTAACACAAAAGGGTCTAAAAAATATGTAAACATTATATAGATAAAAAAAAAAACATTTATTTCAGAATACATTAGATTCCATATTATGGTTAGTAACACTTAATAACTATTTTAGGCTGTTGTAAAAAGGAGGCAAAAAAAGAGAAAATACAGAAAATTTAAATATTTCTAAAATTGCAGACCCTCGCTCCCCTCCACAGCGTCATGAATCCCTTGACATCCTCATGACATGACGAGGATGGCCCAGATAGTCTTTATAACCTCGTCCCGCCCACCATACTAAATTATAGACAAGGAAGTTTGAATCTAGTCGTGTTTTTAATTAAGTGGATTTTCATTTGTTCGAATATTTTACGAGACAAACGATATGCTACTTTGTTTTTAATGTCTACCACATTCAATCAAAACGGAGTGTACATCCTAATGTACATTGGGTGGCACGAGGATAAACAATCTGTTGAGTTGTAAACAACGACACAATTAAGAATAATATGGAAATCATTGTTTACCATACCAATCATACGAGGGAGCAATGATAAGTAAGCCTTCTAAAAATAGAAGTTATTTTGTCTCACTCGGTGAGCAAAATGCGATTTTGCTCACTGTTTTCAAGCAGCACATTACCCTTGTTCGAGCTGCTGACGTGAAAATAACTATTTCGAATTTTGCTAAATATCTAATTACCTCTGCTCTCGTTTCGTAAATCGTAGTTTGACACCTCCAATAGGCTGCGTGACGGTTGCCTTCGGCTCCATTTTTAATTTGAGCGGCGTCCCGTCTGCGAGCGACACGCGGTACTTGCGGAGAACCGTTACTAAACCGGAGATCACTTGCATCTTGGCTAGGAGGTATCCTGGGGACAACAACATTATTAAATGTATAATGTTACTTTCTTATAATATTCACTATAAAAGAACGAACTTTAAGAAGAATTCCTAGTTGCGATTTTTCCATACAAACGCTCTCGGCTGTTTCCTCCCTGGATTTTTAACCTAGAGCAATGATTTTTTCAAATAAGATCAATATAATCAATATCTGTGCCGCTATGTTTTGCTTTTTTGGATTATTTTATTTTGAAGAAACTTACAGCGCCTCGAAAATAGCAAAAACAATTGAAATGGCTGCAAAAAAAGGCGCAGTATACAAATATCAAAAAAATCAAAACACAGCGGCATAGACTATTTCATCCTCTTGCAGCAAAATTTCATAATGATTGGTTGCGTTTTGGAGGAGGAAACAGTCGAGAGCGAAACCTCGATTTTTGCGTGGGAATTTTAGTCCGAGATGCAGTTGTCCTTATCGCACGCACTTCCGCCCAACACAGCGCGACAGAAACACAGCTTCAGAAATTCGAGATTTGAAAAGTTGCTCAGCTAGGAATTGCTCTCAACTTGTAAGTAGTATGCTGATTGTAAATAGGTAGGTGTATGATAAAACAGTGTATGCAACTAGATCGTGGCATTCACGATGACGCGCAGATTTGTCAAATCTAACCTTTAATAGGGTGATAATACGAGCCAAAGCACACGTCTTCGTGAATGAAACGATCTATATACATAATTAGGCATTAAAACGCTCGTTTGGTGTTTTTATGAAACTCGCTTTCAACTCGTTCAATAAACCCACACTCGTATTTTAATGCCTTTCATTATGTAGCTGTCACTTAAACTGCTATTTGGTAGAATATTATTATAAAACTTATTTCTTGACCGCTGTAAAATATATCTATAGTAATCTTACGTGTTGTACGTATTTAGATACCTTAATATTCTTGTTATTAATTAGACCGACAGTCGGACACCTAAAACAAGGAAGTGATTGAACAACCTTGTGCAAGGCCTATTACGTGTTATTTAATACGTGGATAAATAAAAATATTCGAATAATCGTAATCAAACAAAGGCTACTGTTTATTTACCTGACTACGGCCAAAAAGAACACACAGTAATACAGTTTGTACAGTTTATTATGTAAATGTTTGTTGTGTACCAATTACTAAGCGAACTGTCCGTCCGTCTGTCTGCCTGTCTGTTTGTCCGTCTGTCAACATATGTTATGTATAAGGTTCTTTTTGTTGCTCTTTTTATCTGTATATTTTTGCCACAAATTAGTACATTACGATACAAGTGCGAAAAATAGGAAATACGAAACGAGTGGCGATAAATTAAAACACGACCGAAGGGAGTGTTTTAAATCGACACGAGTTGCGAATTACCTATTCGCACATGTATCGTACAACGTTTTACAGTACATATGGCCCTTTAAATGTTCGACACAGTAACGTAATATGCTACTTCTCGCACTAGTGCTATAAAGTAGCCCCATATGTACTGTAAAAACTATTTTTACTTTAACAGTAGTGTATCTCATGAACCGTGATAGCTAGACAGTTGAAATTTTCACAGATGATGTATTTCTGTTGCCACTATAACAACAAATATTAAAAAGTACGGAACCCTCGGTGGGCGAGTCCCACTCGCACTACTCCGGTTTTTATTTATTCAAAAATATTGTAGAATTGTTTTTTTTTAATAATATGACCACTCCCTATACACAAATTTTTTGTTGCAAAATTTAATACGAAATCAAATCTGTATTAACAAGCATGTTAGTACAACATTACAACTTAACCTAGTAACGCCCTATGTGCATTACAATGTACACTTCATTTAAAACAACAAGGACAAGGTTCGAATCAAATAAGTTTTTGACAAAAAAAAATCATTTTTGGTACTAGTTTTTATCGCTGATTGTACTTGTCTTTCTACAAGCAACTAATACTCATTGAGACAATTCTAAAAACCCTAAACACAATTAGGTTGCGTTATTTTATCACAGATTTCCTATGGTCACCTCCTGTCCCCATCATCAGATAAGCTCGATGGTGCCATAATATTGCAATGGTCACCCGATTTAAGTATGCAAATTTTCGGCTACATCGGAAACTGGGTTAAATTTAACTTGCAAGATTTGATTACAGACAACGGGACAGGTGAAACTAAATTAAAGCTTGTAAAATAGGAAAATTGTTAATGGTGACTTACCCACACAAATCCTCTGTCCCTCTCCAAAAGGCATAAACGTATACGGCCTCACTTTCCCCTGCATCAGCCTCTCCGGACGGAAGCTCTCCGGGTCCTCAAACCATTCCGGATTCCGGTTTAAATGGTATATAGGCAGGTGCACCCTGCAACCCTTGCCTAACACCACCCCTGTAGGCATCGTATAGTCTGCCATCACTTCCCTTGTTATCACCCCTAGAACTGGATAAAGGCGAATAGTCTCCTCCATGCAAGCCATAAGATAAGGCATCTCAGTTATGCTTTCATAAGTGATTTTACCATCAGTTTTCTTCAAATATTCATCGATTTCTTCATGCGTTCTCGCTTGAGCTTCCTTGTTCTTCGCTAACTCGTATAAACACATGCTTAAAGTAGTGCTTGAAGTTTCAAATCCAGCAGCAAAGAAACCTACTACCAAAGCTACTATCAGATCGTCGTCAACTTCCAGCTCAATTTTCTTGTCACCCCAAATATTGTCACCAGCAAATGTAAGTTTACCATCGATCTTCATAGCTAGTATCAGATCTATGAAATCGTTTCTGGATGTAGGTTTGTGCTGTCTGTCCTCGCAGATTCCGTTCACTAGCTTACTGAAGAAGCTTTTTATTTCCGATGGAAAATTCTCGAAGCCTAAACCATAGAAAACTCCAGGCCATATCGCGCGAGCGTTCGCTTTTAAAGCTCTGTACGTAGATATCTCGAAGATCATATCACCCATGATTCTAAAAGGATTGTTTTTGTCAGACTCTTCTTTCTCCATAAGATTCGTGTCAACACCAAAAGACACAGAACATATTGCATCCAAAGTATATCTTGTCATTAAAGAACGTACTTCAGCTACCTCTGACTCTGCTAATTCGTGATCCATCATATCTTCCAGCATGTTAGAACACTTCTCTATCAGATGGAACATGTTCCTCATCTTCTTTATAGAGAATAATGGAGAAAGATTCTGCTTCAAAACTTTCCATCTGTCCCCGCCTGAGAAGAAAAGGTTCTCCGTAATAGTTTCACTGTGATAATAATCAGTGATTTCTCTTCCACTAAAATAAGCGTAGTCTTTCGTCAATATCAGCTTGATAATTTCAGGGTCCTGTGGTATCAGTACTGGTTCCGTCCCATAAAATGCTCCGAAATAAGGTTCATTCGGGAATTTCTTGCATAATTTCTGCACCTCGGAACCTATGTATTCCTTGGTCAATATATAACCTGCATAATTCCCGAGTAAAGGAATAGGTTTTGCGTATGGAACTCCCCTTTTCTTCCAATAGTTAAATTTCTTAGTTGACAAATGATATAAATACGCAAATAGTATAATGAGAGACGCGAGTAGTATCGTAGTGATCATTATGTGTGCGTTAGAGCGACTGAGCGGTATCGTTTCAAGTGTTATGTATATTATTATGATGTTGGTGGCCATGATTCAAAAAGTTGTATAGACTGGTGTTTTAATAATATTTGGTTAAATGTCGTTGACCCATCGGCACTGATCACCTCAACTACTAGATGGAGCACATATGACAAGGTCACCACACTAATGCGGTCCCGTAAAAAAAATTATGAGAGCGTGACCGCTTATTTCGGGTGCGCCCACAATTTTCTAAAATGTCCGAATGCTTAAGCATTTACGTAACCTTTATTTTTACTGTTAGTATTGTTAGCAGTTCTATAACTTAGATAAGCTTTGAGTTGTATAAAATTGTTGTTTTTTTTTTGTATTTTTTTAAATATTAAGACGTGATAGCAATGTGTGAACTTGCGCGCAAAGTTTGTTATATTGTTATTCCATTTCTATCTGTGAGTACATGTAATTGGTTTTGTATTGTTACCTAAAACTGCATAATGTTTTGTAGCTGTTGGTATTCCTTAAAATAAATAAAAGTAAAAACAAAGAAAGAAAATGTATATATTCACGTCACACCTGTTACATTTTGACTAGTACTCATTTAAATTAAAAGTACCAAAAATCAAAAATAAGAAATATGACTGGCGATAAATTAAAACACGCCTGGAGGCAGTGTTGAGTTGTGAATTACCTATTCGCACATGTATCGTACAACGGTTTACAGTATATATGGCTCTTTCAATTTAATGTGCTAATTATCGCATTAGTGCGGTAAAGTTGTACTGCAAAAATATTTAGAAAGGCTAAGCATTAGGGGCCTACCTGGGCTGTTGTAATACTGTAAAATGGCGCAGAATACAATTCAGTTGTGCTGCTCGAATCGTAACATTTTTAAAGTATATTGGCACCTATATGTGTGGTTTTTTACAATGTGGTTTCTGTGTAGTCTGCCAGTGATTACGTTATTCGACGGGGTCATTGAATATAAACTTATTTTCTTCGCTCTCTGGAAAACAAAATTGCACTAATACAAATGAGTTTGAAATTAAATAGTAAATCGTACAACAAGGGCATAACGCTCGGACCAATAAATTGCCTCGGATAAAAATGGACATTTATGACCGAGTTATATATACACTCTGCTTTTCATTTCGATAGCGAGGAAATTATACAAAAATATCCAGGTTATTTTGCCATATTTTTTCAAGACTAAAGAAAATCGTACTCAGGTCGGTCCCCGCGCCTGTCGTGAGCGCGCCGGTCGGGGGCGCGCGCGCGGGGGCAGACAGTATGGCAGATTTTGGACTTTATATTTAAGTTAATAAGGGTCGTAATACATGATTTACTTTATGCTCTAGAACATAATAAGCAATTTTATGCCGCTCACACGCGACTTAAACGCCAATTTTGTGAGCATGAAAAGAGAAAACATTATTAAGTACCTATTATAACATCAGCATTAATATAAAGCACGGTTTTTAGACTAGACGTAGGACCACCTAAAAGTCCTTGTCACTTGGTCACAATACTGTTTGTGACCTTTGATAGGGTTCCATTACTTTCATTAAGAGTAATTGCTGTCTTCGTCTCCCTTATCTAAGTCGACAACATTGTATGCGTATAAATAGGTCACCTACTTATCTGTTCTCAATATTCATTGGGTCTATTATTGTAATGAATGATCATGCTCGCAATAAACATAATAAATACTAGCAAAGATAATTTGAAGTAGAGGTAGATTGTTAAAGAAAATATTGTAGCCACAGTAAATTTACTGCCATCTTTCGACACATGATTTTTAGAACTTACTAACTTCTTATTGGGCATCGGCGCTATCGCTCGAAACGACGCCGCCATACCTTTGACCTTTGATCTATTAGATGGCGCCACTTTTTGATATTTAACAAATTTACCACATATCAGTGAAAGAAGAAGTATCTAAGTCAAATGGCGTTCTAAAAGTTTTAATCATGTGTCGAAAGATGGCAGTAAATTTACTGTGGCTACAACGTTTTCTTTGACAATCCGCCTCTATTTCAAATTCTCTTTGATACTAGTTTATGCGACTGCTACATAGTGAAAGGCATTAAAATACGAGTTTGGGTTTAAGAAATGAATGAAGTGACCTCTCAAGAAATTCGGACGGGTACTGCCGTGGCCGGGTAGGCTTGAGATCCAGGGCCATGGGCGCCACCAGGATTACTTTCAGGGAGGTGCATAATAAATGGAATAGAAGAATCGATGCAGTCATTTTTAGGGTTCCGTAGCCAAATGGCAAAAAACGGAACCCTTATGGATTCGTCATGTCCGTCTGTCTGTCCGATTCTGTCACAGCCACTTTTTTCCGAAACTATAAAAGCTATACTGTTCAAACTTGGTAAGTAGATGTATTCTATGAACCGCATTATGATGTTTACACAAATATAGAAAAAAAAAAACAATAAATTTTGGGGGTTCCCCATACTTAGAACTGAAACTCAAAAAATCTTTTTTCATCAAACCCATACGTGTGGGGTATCTATGGATAGGTCTTTAAAAATGATATTTAGGTTACTAATATCATTTTTTTCTAAACTGAATAGTTTGCGCGAGAGACACTTCCAAAGTGAAAAAATGTGTCCCCCCCCCCCCCCCCCCGTAACTTCTAAAATAACAGAATGAAAAATCTAAAAAAAATATATGATATACATTACCATGCAAACTTCCACCGAAAATTGGTTTGAACCAGATCTAGTAAGTAGTTTTTTTTAAATACGTCATAAATGGTACGGAACCCTTCATGGGCGAGTCCGACTCGCACTTGGCCGCTTTTTGTTGTGTTTTGTGTTATATAGTTCCGAGTTATGCTATCAAAATCATTGATACTCTAATGCTGGTGCAGAGCAAACGCGTAAAAAACATGTAATTTATTAATATATTTTCTTTTCTATCATCGCACCGCTCGCCATCGGCAGGGTGTTCATCCTCACACCCTAGAACCTAAATGGTCGCGCACTGTGCGCTTTAACACATTCACTGCCAGGAACCCGCCTGGTGGGCGCTCGTGAACTTTGTTCAGATGCCGGACAACCCGCTGGGCAGGTTGTTTTGTACGCAGCTATAGACCACCGGTGTCTGGGGTAGTGCGCCGTTTTTTGTCGGGCAGTGAATGTGTTAAAAGGAATTTCCGCTCGCGGACGCTCCGGCTGTAGAATGAGCTCCCTGCCGAGGTTTTCCCGACGGTCTACTGTATGGGGATCTTCAAAAAAGGAATGTACAGTTTTTTAAATGGTCGGCAACGCGCATGTAACACCTCTAAAGTTGCAGGCGTCCATAGGCTACGGTGACTGCTTACCATCAGGCGGGCCGTATGCTTGGTTGCCACCGACGTGGTATTAAAAAAAAACATCTATTTCAGTTTATAGGGTAGTTTTTGTGAAACGTCGAGGTTTGTTCACAGATGGACCTGGAGGATTTAGAGGACGACTCCAAGCTGGAAAACAAGTGGTCCCTCAACAAGATCAGGGAAGCCAAAGGGTGGGGCAAGTGGGTGGAGAGATACAGGCAGAGGGTCGAGGAAGAAAATGGTGAGTTTCATCGATCAACTGTAAAAACTTTGTACTGCTTCTCTTTTAATGATAATTTCTTGAAATAAATGCATTTTTAATTTTGATTTTAATTTGCAGTGAGTGACGAAGATCGTCGTTCACGCATGACAGCCGTCAACCCGGTGTACGTGCCGCGCAACTGGATGATGCAGGAAGCCATCGCCGACGCAGAAAACAACGACTTCACGAAGGTATATATACTATAGTCATATACACCAAGTAAATTAAACTGACTAAATACAATACACTATAGGGATCGTGTGCGTTGGAGGGTCTGCCACCTTATGGTGTAAACCTTGACGTTGACACCAAACTTCACGCCAGTGAGCCCCGTGCTTCCCCCTGTAGTGCAGACACGCTACCTTGCGCGTTGGAGGGTCTGCCATCTCGTGGCCTAAATCCGATATAAAATTTCGTGCCAATAATTGGACAAGGACATCTCGTGCTGACGTGTACTTACAAGGTGCCCGTGAGCATTGCGAGAGATTTTAACGGTGCATTCCTGATGGCAATAGAAGTAAAAAATGTTATACGACTTTTTGTGAAATTCGACAAAAAAAAAATTGTATTTGTTTCACCTTTTTTTGAACACTCTTGTACATAAAACGTATTTTTTATTGATAAACACATAACCTAAAATTAACTTAAAAGTTTTTATTTTATTTGGGGGTAGCCTCTCGAATACATTTTTAAAATTTTTCGATGTCAATCAATAGGTATGTCCAGACTAGACCTCAAAGTGGCAATACCGCAGTCAAAAATGTGTTTTGTACTGACTTATGGCGAAAGAATGATTTCGAAATACATTTAATTATCTCTGAAACTAGGGCTAATCTAGAAAATGTTATATGACATTTTAGTTTCTAAATATTACCAGGAATGCTTAGTTAAAATGTCTCGCAATGCTCACGGGCACCTTGTATAATTTACATTCGCTATAAAGACTAAGTCAGGAAAATCTATGAAAGCAGGCGCATTATGCCGGCTACACACATAACTATATAACTATAGTAGCGATATCAGATTGTGCAGATAAATTGAAGGTTTAATAAAAATTGAAACTGCCACCGATGAACGATTATCTACAACGATTTGTCATACACACGATCTATAAATCTGCGCAAATCGCTTTGCACCGATTAATCGCTACGATATATAGTTACGTGTGTAGCTGGCATTAGGCGCAGCGTTGGCCGAAACGTTCATGCAATTGACCATTACAAATTGAACCATAAACTTTAACCGTCCGTTACGGTTTGCGGTTCAATTTGTAATGGTTAAGGGTTATTGTTGTCCTAAAGCACCCCAGAGGTGCAAAGGGCCTTCACAAGCTCGCGCCACGCCTTCCTATCTTCAGCTCGTCTTCTGGCCTCGCTCCAGCTCAACCCGACCGCTCGTAACTCTCTTAGGACGGACCGTTGCCAAGAGTGTACAGGACGCCCGAAGCCACGGCTTTCGTCCGGCGGTTTCCATGGTTAAGGGTAATTCACAATTAACGTTCGGCCAACAGTGTTTTTTTTTTATTACAGATAAATCACAATTACAGAATATTTGATCAAAAAGTATCGTTAAACCACATTGGTTTGTCTCGATACTCCATTCCGCAGTATTTAATAATTATCTATACAATGCAATACACATACACATCTAATTAGGCTTAGGCCTATAAAGTGTGACTCAAACGGGTATCAAAATTTTATATCCGCAAAGCAGGCCTCGTCAGTTGAACACAAACTCACAATCAGCTACAAATATCAAATATCAAACATTTATTCAGCAAATAGGCCACAGGGGCACTTTTACATGTCCATTTTTACAAACAATAAATTTAAAAAAAAAACAATTACAAATATCGAATCTATGAAATAATAAATACTTTATTAGAGATGTATACTGTCTCTAAATGTCAAATTACACAAAAAAAAACTATGATAAAAAAATTAAACCATAAAATACTAAAATTCTTTAGAGATGTATAAGTCTCTACGTGTCAGAGATAAAATATAAAAATATATATTAAATTATCCTTAGAGATGTAGAGGGTCGCCAAGGCTTGAATTCTTATATAAATAATTAAAAGACAAAAAAATTAAAACAGACAAGAACCGAATGAAGTGTCTCACGTTAATGTCACTCAAAAGTAAAGTTACATACTTTAACATAACCTGTACCCCGTGTAAGCTTAAACAGACCGGTCTCCACAAACAGCACCCGTTCACGAGTATGACGTGTATCTCAGCCATCGCCTCCCTCAACCTTCATTCGGGAAAGTGGCGACCCGATCAACGACGCCACCGTAAGTAAAGACTTTTAAGCGAGCATGACATGTTCAAGCTGCCGGGTTGTATATATAAATATAATTAAAAAAAATGTGAGATACAACATTTGTGCTTGTAAGTTACATTAAAGACGGCATAGCGCCACATAAACGCGACTACATATTATTCATAAGGAGTGCCTACCTATAAAACTAAATTATAAATTTAAATTGACTTAGAGATGTACAGGTCTCTAAGTGTCCAAATCATTAAAATAGGTATTAAAATAAAATGAAATTTAAAATAAAATAAAATTTAAAATAAAATAAAATCTTAGAGGTGTATAAGGTCTCTAAGTGTCCAAAACTAAAATAATACAATCAAACGAGAACATGATGTTCTCTTGTGTCAGTTCTACTGGACGCTAGTATGGTTATTTCACAGGAAGAAAACGAAAACACTATTACTGACATTTTTATCATACTATCAAGATCAAGCTACTGGCTTAAAGGCATCCTTATCATCTATGAAATCATTCACAGCATAATACGCCTTACTTGACAAAGAGCTCTTAACGTGTGACTTAAATTTGTTAAGAGGCAAATTCACTATATCAGTGGGAACTTTGTTATAAAAACGTGTACAGTTCCCGACGAAAGACGTACTAACCTTACGGAGGCGGTGGGCGGGCACAGCAAGTTTATGCTTGTTTCTAGTGTTATAGTTATGGATATCACTGTTAAGCTTGAATTCGTTAATGTTTTTCCGAACATACATAATATTCTCAAGTATGTATTGAGATGCAACGGTAAGAATGCTTGCATCTTTAAATTTCTCTCTTAGGGATACTCGAGCGCCCAGTCCATAGATGGAACGTACAGCTCGCTTTTGCAGTACAAATATTGTCTGAATGTCTGCCGCTTTTCCCCACAACAGAATTCCATACGACATAACACTATGGAAGTAACTAAAGTATACCAGCCTGGCCGTCTCTACGTTTGTTAGCTGTCCGATTCTCCTCACTGCATAGGCTGCTGAACTAAGTTTGCCGGCTAAAGTGGCTATATGTGCATGCCATTGCAGTTTTGAGTCTAAAGTGACTGAGTGAGTCTACAGGCTTCGTCACAAAACAATACAGCGGTAAAATCTGCAAAAGGCTTCGTCAACAACAACGCAACTGGCAACCGGGTTCGTCGGGTATCAGTTCAGTTCAGTTATTCAGTAACACCATTAAGTGGGTATGAAACATAATTATACAATTAATCAATAATCAATATACACATTACTTAACATTACAAAAAAACTTAATAATAAACAGAAAAAATATTTACAACAATCGTTAATATTATACAAAACGTCAAAAACCTTGAATAAAATATGTATAAGTGCTTATTGGAATAATTAAAATAAACGGATATGCAATAAATAAATGTAAAAAAATCACAATTCACCCCTTTTTTTTTTAAACAGTAAGCTCAATAAGGCTTGTGTTGAGGGTACTTATACAACGATATATATAATATATAAATATTTATAAATACTTAAATACATAGAAAACACCCATGACTCAGGAACAAATATCCATGCTCATCACACGAATAAATGCCCTTACCAGGATTTGAACCCGGGACCGTCGGCTTCATAGGCAGGGTCACTACCCACTAGGCCAGACCGGTCGTCTATTAGATACTTACATTAAAAAAATCCTCTAGCGTGTAGTAACACTTCTCTTCCAAAAAAGCATTCAATTTATTTTTAAATGACAAAGTGTTGCATATCCATATGAATTACTTGACAAGTACAATACGTACATCCAGCTGCAATGACCACTTTATGAACGAATTCCATGCCTAATGTGTTTTTCATGTAATTTTGCTCGCTGTATATTGAACTCTTAGATTAGTATTTGATATTTTTGACGACCGTTCTGGCCCAGTGGGTAGTGACTAGTGACTGCGTATGAAGCTGATAATTCTGGGTTCAAATCCCGGTAAAGGCATTTATTTGTGTGATGAGCACGGTTATTTTGTTCCCGAGTCTTGGGTGTTTTCTATTTATTTAACTATTTATATATTATATATATATTTGTCTGAGTACCCACAACACAGGCCTCCTTGAGCTTGCTGCTGGGCTTAGTCAATTTGTGTAATAATGTTCTAATATTTATTTATTTCCGTGTATTTTCGAGAAAATCTTTATTCATCGCCTGTATCAAATTATGGCATTTAAATAGCACCTTGTATCAAATTATGGCATTTAAATAGCACCTTCACAGTCTGGGGTATGAAAATCGTTGCCAACTTAGCTTGGTCTAACTTTACCTATAGTAATGTATTTTCTGATTGCAGGTACGATTTCTTCTGGAGCTGTTCAGAAGACCATTCGAAGTGAACGCCGAGGCCGAGAAGCTGGGATATTCTTCGCAACCTCCCAGCTGGTCCTACGGACTGAAACTAAGCTGCTCTAGCTAAATCTTGTTTTTTTACATTCCCATACTTAAATGAAATGACGATTCAGAACCGAAGTGTATGCTGAAGACGAGTGCCGATCCTGAAATGGGATGGGGCTAGGCAGAGAGTGAGGGAGAGGAAGAGAGGAGGAAGGAGAGGGAGAGAGGGAGGGGGAGAGGGAGAGAGTAAGGGAGAGGGAGAGAGTAAGGGAGAGGGGTAGAGGAGGGAGATAGGGTAAGGGTGAGGCGGAGGGAGAGGGAGAGAGGGAAGGGAGAGATATTAAAATGGCAAACACCTACCCTACATTCGATTATATTAGTGCATAACTTTGCCTTAACTATAATTTCACACTAGCTTGTATCAGTAGTGGAATTCACTTCCTGTAAATGTATTCTCAGTCCACTTTATAGTTATCTTGATCCTTTTAAATCGAGAGTACACATACATCTTTTAGGTAAGCATGCTACATCCTAGACTGCATTGGCACTTACCATCATTACAGGTGAGATTGTGGTCAATTGCTTGACCTTTTCAATAAAAAGCGGCCAAGTGCGAGCCGGACTCGCCCATGAAGGGTTCCGTACCATTTATGACGTATTAAAAAAAACTACTTACTAGATCTGGTTCAAACCAATTTTCGGTGGAAGTTTGCATGGTAATGTATATCATATATTTTTTTTAGATTTTTCATTCTGGTATTTTAGAAGTTACAGGGGGGGGGGGGGGGACACATTTTTTCACTTTGGAAGTGTCTCTCGCGCAAACTATTCAGTTTAGAAAAAAAATGATATTAGAAACCTAAATATCATTTTTGAAGACCTATCCCTAGATACCCCACACGTATGGGTTTGATGAAAAAAAAAAAATTTTTTTTAATTTTTATGACGTATTAAAAAAAAAACTACTTACTAGATCTCGTTCAAACCAATTTTCGGTGGAAGTTTGCATGGGAATGTATATCATATATTTTTTTTAGATTTTTCATTCTGTTATTTTAGAAGTTACGGGGGGGGGGGACACTTTTGACCACTTTGGAAGTGTCTCTCGCGCAAACTATTCAGTTTAGAAAAAAATGATATTAGAAACCTCAATATCATTTTGAAAGACCTATCCATAGATACCCCACACGTATGGGTTTGATGAAAAAAGTTTTTTTGAGTTTCAGTTATAAGTATGGGGAACCCCCAAAATTTATTCTTTTTTTTCTATTTTTGTGTAAACATCATAATGCGGTTCATAGAATACATCTACTTACCAAGTTTGAACAGTATAGCTTTTATAGTTTCGGAAAAAAGTGGCTGTGACAGAATCGGACAGACAGACGGACATGACGAATCTATAAGGGTTCCGTTTTTTGCCATTTGGCTACGGAACCCTAAAAAGGGCGTTATTTTGTAATTAAACATCTAAGATTTGTATTTTGGAATAAGAATAATTTATATAATAAAATAATACTTAGGCGAACTAGGGGACGGGTGAAGAAGATTAGAATCAATTTAAAAGTGGAAAAATTACTGTCTTGGGTGAGACTTGAACTCACGGCATCTGGATAGATACTCCAGCGCTCTGCCATCTGAGCCACCGAGACCTCAGCCATAGGCAGCAAATCCATCCATCCAGAGGCCGTGAGTTCAAGTCTCACCCAAGACAGTAAATTTCCACTTTTAAATTTATTCTAAGCTTAATAGCATCGTTCGCAGACGTTTCTGCTGGTTAAAAATTAATTAAGAATAGAATCGTTGAATAAGAACGTATAGCTGTCTAGTTAATTACCCTATATAGTTAATTTGTCATATTTAATATTTGCGTGCGACTTGCAATCCGGAGGTCGCGGGTTCAAACCCTGGCTCGTACCAATGAGTTTTTCGGAACTTACGTACGAAATATCATTTGATATTTACCAGTCGCTTTTCGGTGAAGGAAAACATCGTGAGGAAACCGGACTAATCCCAACAAGGCCTAGTTTACCCTCTGGGTTGGAAGGTCAGATGGCAGTCGCTTTCGTAAAAAACTAGTGCCTACGCCAAATCTTGGGATTAGTTGTCAAGCGGACCCCAGGCTCCCATGAGCCGTGGCAAAATGCCGGGACAACGCGAGGAAGAAGAAGATTTTATATTTGCAATAACTTAAGTAATATATTTTGGAAAAGGATCGCTCATTTAGAAATGCTTTATCTCTTTAAATGTAAATGATCAAGTAAAATTATTATAAAATCTCTTAAATGTATTTTAATATTTTTTATGGACAAGCAAATCATAAATTAACACTTTTCATTCTTATATTCTGTTATGTTTATGAGCTTGACTGTACTCAGTTGTGTTGTTAAATATATATTTATGACGTTGTACTATCTTTTGTTTTATTTATAGACAAACCCAACTTTAATATTTGTGTGCAAAATAATCAGTATGGTATCCATTTGGTGTTTAGAATAGTAAAAAAAAGAAAAGTGTAATGTAAAATATTTATTACATAAGTACAAACAATATATTAGCTAAGTATCACAATCACAATGTATCTAAAATTAACAATATTTAAAAAAATAAATTTAACGACGCAAATAACACTAGCGTTGTACATTCTCTTAAAATATACGAGTACCAAAAAATAAATAGTTACCGATGTGACAACTTTACTTTTGTGTGTAACTTTTCACTTATCAATATTTGTTAATTATTTTGTTCTGTCAATAACTTAATTAGTGAGGTAAATTAGGTCAAACGAAATAAGTGCCCACACATAAATATATTTTATATTTTAACTAATTTCTCCTATTACAGGCTACATCTTGCATAAAAATAAGTCTCTATCGTTGTTGCATTAGCTCTAAATAACTCAAAATAACGTAAAAGCGCCTGTTTTTCGTATTTTACTCTCAAAAGCATTAACAACGGATCGCTTTATAAGAAAAATTGTACCCGATTCAATTGTTTTTTGACCAAGTAGCATATTCCCCAAAGAAATTTGTCCGAAATTACTTTATTCAATATTGAAAAACGTAAAGTTGCCCCAAAGTCGATACCAGTAAGTACACTCAAATAGGAAAAACCGTACTTTAAGTACTATCAACAAACTGTAGGAAAAACCGGACTTTAAGTACTATTAACAGTTTACAACTGAACTTCAGTCACTTCATCACAACTACAAAAAACGAATTCTGCATTCGGCAGGCTTAACCTTTTCGATGCCGTGTCAAACACAAACGCTGTCGCTCAGAAGCCACGTTACCGAATTGTGAAAACTGAAATTGAACTTTAAATGCATATGCACGTAGATCTATGTTCCTCTGTAGTCTATGACGGATAAATCCGTCGTTGGCATTGAACCTGCGGTTCGGATATATTCTGATTCGGAATAATCTGAGAACTGAACTAGTAAAAACATAACATAGACATTTTAAACATCCTGGTCAGGGCACCAAATTGTAATCGACCTCTATTAAAATTCGCGTAGAATAGTGCAAAATGTCATAACCACTGACAGAAGCAGTGGTACTATTAGTTTTGTGATAACCAGATTGTCAAACGTTCGCTCTTTACTGTTACCGCATAACGAACAGGGCTGTACAGCACTATATATTATGGCGGTGAAACGTGGCTACAATATTTTGTGCTACTTTGCGCGTAACAGTTTGTGCCTTTTTCTTGTCTATAACATATAAAAACCATCATATATTTTATTTCGTATGCGATAGCGTAATGGGGTGACTGAAGCACAGTAATAATATATTTTCATAAAAATCGCTAATGCAGAAGCATCGTTTGAAAGTTAACCGTCAAAACTTATCACTAGCACAGCCGAGAGATGCTTGTAGAACAGATTCGGTCAAAATATAAGAGCAGGAGGGATAGAACGTTCTATTTCATTTTTTATCGCGCCAAAGCGTCAAACAACGAATTTAAAACAAACAAGCAAGAATTCATTAAACAAACAAACAGAAATACGGATTATCTATCTACGTATCTATCCCTAAATAAATATTACAATTCCAAAGGATATATTATTTTGGATTAAGCATGTATTGCTGTTTTTATATAATTTCAACTGTATGCTTTTACTGTAGTTTATTGTCTATGGCAAATATATGTCAGTGTCCCTACTGCTTTAACTAGTACAAAATATGCGAAGAAGCGGAATCTCATTTTCAATATTAACCAAACGATTTATGACTTTCAGATACTGACTTTTCTTTATTTACTACTTTGTTAAAATATGTTGGGCATGGAAGTTGAAACTTGAAAGTAATTTACATAATGTCAATATGAGCAGACAAACCTTACTCTGCACAGGCTTTGTAGTGACAGAGTGTGGCGGTGCAACAATAAACGTCAGTTTCCTATAAAAATATTACATTTATACAGGCACTTCCACACTTCGTCATCTCAAAGTCAGTGTAGACATAGCTTGGATGGACTCAAAGATTAGTGTCTGAACTGAAGCCATTCTTATTTTATAATTTTATTATAAATAATAAATATTGCTCTTTAAATCTAAATTTACGGGTTATTTCCACTAGTTACCGCCAAGTTGTTACTTGTGGTAACAACAAGGAATTTTTTTCTCACACTACCACTGGGAACAACTGAGAAATTTTACCCACTAGTTATCACTGGTAACAACTTCGCAGTAACTAGAGGGAATAACCTAGAATTTCTAGCCGGACGGAGCTGCTTATCCATAGTTTAAATACAAAACTACCTATATCTAAATGTAGTACATTTTATGTAAGTGACTTATAGCACCAATATTTCGCGTATTTTTTTCGCCAAATGAATACAGGCTGATTCAGGAGACGTGAGCAGGATCAAGCCTGCCTGTTCAGTAAGTTATAAGCAACTGTTTCGTATTTGTGAGATTAACGTTAATTTATTTTTTACATTTCAAATTTTTTTTTAATTTTTTTTCATTTATGACAGATTTAATGTCATCGGAGTCTGGTTACTTTTGAAAAATCGCATCACACTCAAGTGTGACATTTTTAGGTTAAAGAAGTTTTATCTTTGTTAATTAAGCGTACAACGGGTGTCCATGATTTTAGATAGTCAAATTTGTCCTTAGCAAAAAGTTAAATAACAGAAAAACGGCGTGATTGTACTAACTTAAATATGAAGGTGAACGATTCATTAACATTTACTGGTTGTGTAGGCTTACAAGGAAAGGTACCCAACTGTCCGGTTCCGATTTGATTTATATTTATATATGTTATAGAGTAGTCTAAAATAACGGACACGTATTTTTTTTTAGCTGCCCAAACTCAACCTATTGGGAGAAATTGTCCTCCAAAGTACTAACAAGTTACTAAATCTTCTCCTATAGAAAGTGATGCTCAAGCATACATATACTGTTTGAGAACAGGAAAAAATAATGTACACGTGTTTTGTTATATCTGCTTAAACTCAAGTTTTCCTAAAAAAACACCCGTCTTTATGTGTAACTTTAGCGATAAGATATTATAAAACTTCGAATGTCGATTTTTTTAGGAAAAAGTGAGTTTTAGCCGATACAAAACATGTACTCATTATTTTTTGCTGCTTTTAAACATATACTCAAACCAGCCATTAACTAGCAAGTTGCTTGAGCATCACTTTCTATAGGAGTTAAAAGATTTAGTAACTTGTTAGTACTTTGGAGGACAATTTCTCCCAATAGGTTGAGTTTGGGCAGCTAAAAAAAAATACGTGTCCGTTATTTTAGACTACTCTATAACATATATATATAAATCAAATCGGAACCGGACAGTTGGGTACCCTTCCTTGTTAGTCCTGCTCACGTCTCATAAATAACCCTGTCTAGTTTATTTGGAACCATATATTGTCAATCCTACTTGTATTTGAGAACTGTCAAGAAAGAATAGATCGTGTCATTCACGAAGACGCGTGGCTTGACTCGTATTGTCGTGTTATTAAAGGTTAGATTTGACAAATCTGCGCGTCATCGTGGATGACACGAACTATATTAACAAAATCAAATTAATTTTCTTATATTATTTTATTGTACATGAATTCTATTGCTTATTTTTGCATAACAATTAAAACATGATTCTAGGACAGCTCTTGTATTTTCTAACAAGTACCCAAATATTAGTCCTGGTATAAAAATATATCAATTTCTAATTTTTTATTTATGAGAATCTCAAAAAAAATACATTTTAATTACATTTTACCCGGATATAATTTACTCGAAATTCGAGATTTGAATTATTCATGTATTCGTCAGTTTATTTACGTTTCTGGCGCTCTCAATAACGCATGTAGCTTACATATATTGAGGCACTTCGAAGAAAAAAGTTTATTGACACAAAATTTGAGACCTGCCAGACCTTGTCTATTCTCTGTATCTTTAGGTATTTAAATAAAAGTAAACAAAATCTACCCACAAATGGCTCGTTAAGCCAGATGAGGGTAGATGAAAACATTACATGATCAAATAATGTACGTTAAAGTCAGGTCGTTCTGTGAAAGATCCAGGCGGTTTTATATTTGGTTGGTTAACCAATAAATTCGAGCATTTGTGTGTATAGTACATTTTCGTCGTTTTTAATTTTTTTTGTTATTTTACTTTGTTACATATTGCAATTTAATGGATGACTGTCATTGGCCTTCTTTTATGTAAGCATTTATATGTTTAGTTATATTTACGGCTGTTGTTATCCTGAATACCTATAAAATAAAAAATAAATATGTTATAACTACCCAAAAATGTTTGTTTACTTTTATTTAAATACCTAAAGGTACAGAATATAGGACTAGGACAGGAAACTTTTGAGGAGGATTGGGTCTTTTATAAACTCTACTTGTGTACGGGAGTGAATAATTGTCAGACCGATATCCGAACTGGTAATCAGTGGATCCCTTAACACTACCTGTTCTGAGGTCACCTGTGTACCTGTTGAGGTCACGCGTTGATGGTGACCGCGGCGCCGCGCTTGGCCGCCAGCACCCTGTAGTAGACCGCGGCGTCGTGCACGGTGGGGAACGTGGCCACGCGCAGCTGGTTGCTGGTCTCCAGGTGGTTGTAGCGGTGGATCATCTCCAGCATTGGTCCTGGAATAGATTCGTGTGGGTGACAAATTATGACCGAGGTGTAGCGTGGTTTGGCAAAGAAAATTTTGTAGCCACAGTAAATTTACTGCCATTACATTATCACAGTAAATTTATTTGAAGCACTGGTGGCCTAGCGGTGCGTGCGGCTTGCAATCCGGAGGTCGCGGGTTCAAAGTCCGGCTCGTACCGATGAGTTATTCGGAACTAATGTACGAAATATCATTTGATGTTTACCAGTCGCTTTTCGGTGAAGGAAAACATCGTGAGGAAACCGGACTAATCCCAACAAGGCCTATAGTTTACCCTCTGGGTTGGAAGGTCAGATGGTAGTCGCTTTCGTAAAAACTAGTGCCTGCGCTGCGCCAAATCTTGGGATTAGTTGTCAAGCGGACCCCAGGCTCCCATGAGCCGTGGCAAAATGCCGGGACAACGCGAGGAAGAAGAAGAGTAAATTTACTGCCATCTTAAGACACATGATTAAAAGTTTTAGAACGACATGTGTTAAATTTACTGATATATGTTAAATTTGTTAAATATCAAAAAGTAGCCCAATCGCTCGAAACGATATATATATCCGCCATACCTCTGGTCTTTGATGTATTAGATGGCGCCAAATATAGCAATAGCAATAGACAAATATCCAACAACGAGGTGGGCTATCACATATAATTTTAAAACTATATTTCCGTAGACAATCTTTGGCCGGAAAACATTTACTGTATTTTAAATATATTTATTCAAAAAAAATTAAACTTTGAAAACATCGGCGTGAGCTAAGGGCGGGACAAAGTTTAGATTTTTTAATAAGTAAATTAAAAAATACAGTAAAAGACTTCCGGCCAATGATTGTCTATCGAAATATAGTTTAAATAAGTTTTAGGCACAAATTTCATTTTTGGTACAAGCTTTTATCGCTGACTATACTTTTCTCCACAGGCAACTAATACTCATCGAGACAATTCTAAAAACTCCAAACACAATTAGGTTGCGTTGTTTTATCACAGAGTTCCTATGCCCACCTCCTGTCTCCATCATCAGATTAGCTCGATGGTACCACAATATTGCATTGTCACCCAACTTACATATGCTGTTTTCAGCTTCATTGGAAGTCGGGAAGTGGGTCAAATTTAACTTGCAAGATTTGTCCCATACACTAACAGGGCAAGTTAAATTAAAGCTTGTAAAAAGTATATGTGATAGGCCACCTCTTTGTTTCATATTTGTCTATTAAAAACTTATCTAGTGACCTATGTATTAGCGCTTTGCTAAGCATACAGAATCAGGGTAAAATGTAAAAATCTATGTCAAAATGTTACCATTGGCTCCCGCCAGGAGCACCATAATGTTGCTGGCTTCCAACTCCTTGGACACGACCACGAGCGTCTTCACTCCCGGAGCGTCCACGTATGAGAGCGCAGACGCGTCGATTATGACGCAATGGACCTGAGGACAAAGAGGGCCATTACATTGTTACCCCAACTAGAATTGTTGTTAATCTGTGAGTATTTAGAGCAGTTTTGATGCGGTTATTTATTTTTCATCACACTTGCACTAATTTAATGCAGTTGTACTGTTACAGAGGTCTATATTTTTCCCGCAGGAGTTATGGATTGTGAAAAAATACGTTTGTCATGCCCAAACCCCGTTATCGGTGGTTGAAATAGAATCATAGGGTTGTCACACAATATTCATTTAATTCGTGTACATTTGACATACTGGTATAAATGTCGCTTAAAACAATTTAAGATAAAACGCATTATTTACTTTCACCTGACCGTTTTAAATATAATATAGCCTATGTTCACCGGGGATAGCGTAGCTTTCCAACGGTGAAAGAATTTTTCAAATCGGTCCAGTAGTTTCGGAGCCTATTCAATGCAAACAAACAAATCTTTCCTCTTTATAATATTAGTAAGATGAATGAAATAAGTAGGTATATTGTTTTCATCAAATATTAGGTACCTATATCAAATTATACACGTGTAAATATTAATGTGTAGTGCCAGCCCTTGTATTTTCAATGTTTCTTCACCACTGATAACGGGGTCTGGTCATGCCCATCCGTTGGAGCTACGATGCCACAGGCAGACAGACAGCCTCTTTTTGTGTGAAAAATGTAAAAAAACTGATGAATAGAATCAGGCGTTACTTTGCGAAAATCCATATTAATTAAAACAAAAAAATATTACTGACGACTGAACTGACGGGTTGAGTCAGTCGTCGGACTTCAGACCGTCAACATCTCCTGAGGATGCCTAGTAGAGAGGCGAAACACGTGTCGAGTTTTGTACTTTCGGTGGAGGGTTGTTATATTTTTATTTTTGCGGTGGGAGGGTGGGAACATTAATTGCATGTAAAAATACGCAAGTAAGTATAACGGGTTAGCACGGATTGAATAGCACGTTATCTTTTCGCGGATTAACAAAGTAATATATTTACATTACACTTGCTCGAAAAAGATCTTATTTCATGCAGGTGTACTGTAGGTCAAAGGCCTATATTGTTCCCCCGGGGGCTTTTTTTTTTATTATGCCACTTATCCATACAAACCAACTAGCAAAAATGAGTTTTACTTTTTAAATACTGACGTCTATAATTTAATATTTATGTTTGTTTTTAAAATTATTTTTTTGATTAATTTATCAGCCGTTTGTAATATTTTTACATAATTTTCAATCGTGGCTGAATGCCGAATAGGTCTGTGCCCTCGATGCCTATCCTGTCAAGAAATTACAAAATGGCGGATGAATGTTTGATATGTCACCGTAATTAAGAATTATTTCGCTTAAAATTTAGTTTTTTCTTCGCAAGTGTGTGAAAAACAATGTGTAGGTATAACTCCGGCGGTAAGAATATTGCAAACTCGGGTAATTACCACCCTCGTGTCTAAAATTGCACTTACCTACTCGTTACTCGTTGCACAATGTACTATTGTTTTGACTTGTAGAAAACTAGACTGTCACCTACCTTCTTCCCAATAGTGGGGTCCCACACATAGCTCTCGCTTTTGGTCAAGGTCCCATCGTTGCTGTACTGGTCCTCGGGTATGATTTCGATGGGCTTCATATAGCCGACCTTGCGGAAGATGGTTTCCCTGAAGAGGTTCTTGGTGGCGAAGTTGAGGCCGCCGCAGTAATGGAATATCTTTATTCCGGGGAGTTCCTCGGCCTGGAATGATGGAAATTTTAAGGTTATTTGGATTTTCTTTTCAATATTAAGAAATACCTACATTAACCTTTTGAACGCCACGCCTATCGCACGCGGCGCGTAATCGTGAACCTTGTCGGTACGCATGAAGTTTGATATTGGGCTGTAGCCGCGCGCGTAAAGCAATCTACTGAGTTTCAGTAGCAATTATTTTCTTTATCCATATCATAACCTTCCTATAATATATTCAGACGCGATAAGCTAATGGCCTATATGGGATATTAATAAACATATATCTGACCTGCTAGCATGAGTTGCATTCCCGCGCGCGACTCCATACATCTAGACCGACCGCAAGTATGGACTCGCGCGCGAGAGCGCAACTCATGCTAGACGGTCTGTGGGTTCATCGTACTCATGCTAGACGGTCTGTGGGTGCATCGTACTCATGCTAGACGGTCTGTGGGTGCATCGTACTCATGCTAGACGGTCTGTGGGTGCATCGTACTCATGCTAGACGGTCTGTGGGTGCATCGTACTCATGCAAACGGTCTGTGGGTGCATCGTACTCATGCTAGACGGTCTGTGGGTCCATCGTACTCATGCTAGACGGTCTGTGGGTGCATCGTACTCATGCTAGACGGTCTGTGGGTGCATAGTACTCATGCTAGATGGTCTGTGGGTGCATCGTACTCATGCTAGACGGTCTGTGGGTGCATCGTACTTATACTAGACGGTCTGTGGGTGCATCGTAATTTTAATTTACCTACCTAAATGTATCGATAACCAACTTAGGGCATTTAACCAACGTCTGTCTGTAATTTTCTGTACAAAATAGTCTGCTGGTTATTGCGGGGGAGGGGTACGTCACATGTATGGCTATGTGTACGTAACGTACATGTCGGATCACGCTAAGTTTTCATGCTATATCGATTGATATCATTATTCAAAATTTCATCTCGTCTGTGCGGAAAGCGAAGAGTCCCAATACATTCCACGACTCTTCTCTTTCCAAACAAACTCTAGTCATATTTCATTAGTAACGCAAACTTTTTAAAACAATTATAGTTATTATCTATGTATCCAATCTATCAAAGTTGTCAATGTCAAAACATGCCAAAAACAAAATAAACAAACCAACAGAAATTAACCATTTATCTCATCCCACAAAAATATCCCAGAAATACTCAACAAAAAAACGGGTAATCAAGCGTAATCAACATGTCTACATATACAAAGGACTCAACATTATAACCTACTTATTCCTGGAAACATTACAAGAATAATCAAAGACTAATAATACTAATATAAAAGAATAAATAGCTTAATATCTTCAATTAATTGCAAAGAAATAATAAGAATAATATCTGTAGCCATTCGCCATGCGTCTGCTCCCATATAAAAAGTACCCGTACTCGTTAGACTATGAAGTCAGCGTTTTGGATATGTATAGATGGACGGTCTGCCTAGCTATATATTGGCTGATTATGTACGTGGTTGGATTTTTCCTGGGCATGGTCAGAAGCGAGGAGGAATTGGATATGGCGAGTAGGGGAATGTTGGGTAATAATAAATGATGGTTGGTTTGAATTTGTGTTTTATTTTGTATCAAACGTACCCGTTTAAAGAGGTAAGTGTTATGAATGAATCTTTCTACTTTTGACAACATAGTGTATATATAATACCTATGTTAACGTTACCAATCACGGGGCATTTAAGAGAAAGTTTGGAGTATTTTTGATATTTCACCGACAACTGTAATATTTCTACCGCTTTATGTCTTAAAAGTTGAATGTCCAATTCGTCCTTTATGTTTTCTATGTAAGTAAGTAAGTTAGTGAATATTCTTTATTGCACCAACAATTATACATTTTGCATACATGTAAAACTACAAATGAATTTTAAAGGAAAATAGAACCAGGTAACAACAGGCGGTCTTATCGCTAAAAAGCGATCTCTTCCAGACAACCTTTAGGTAGCAGGAAATTTTGAACTCATACAAAAGTCAACAGGTAGTGCAAGGAGCTAAATATGGAGACTATTAAATACAAACACACATAATACTTATATAAGTATTAAAACAATACCTAATATACTAATAAATATACAATATAATAAAATACAATATATATATATTTATACTTACACATAAAATATATATATATGTATTAATTGAGAGCAACTGCAAATCGTTTCAATATTATTTACAAATTATAACTATGTTTATTTTTTACAGTCATGGGATGTACGGCGCCATTAATATTCAAACTAACAAATATCAATGAAAAATTAAATTTAAGCAGCTCTTTTGCTCTTGTTTATGGTAAAATGTTTCCAGCGTTTAAAAACTGATGGTAAATATTTATTTTACAGGATTTGTCTATACCATCCCTGGTATAGTTGTGAAGAGAATGTTCTCAGTTTTGTATGGGGAATGTTCTCTTACTATAGTAAACTGAGAACATTATCGAGAACGGCACAACTAAATATAATCCCTGGTGCCAGTCCCATCATAGCGGCGTTTAGCCGTTTACTATACATTTCTTTTGGTGGAAACAATAACAAATAATTATTTTAAGCTCCACATTATACAGTGTTTATTTGTCGCAGCCATTTGGTCAAATTAGCCACCTAATTGTCTAATTATACGTCCCCCGGCCCCTGCTTTAACGCCGGCATCCAAAAATGCCTAGGCCGATATTTAATAGAACTAGAATTACTCAACGTTTAACAACTTAGCGTATTGAAAGTCAGCACTTTGAAAACGACTCATTCACTCAGCCAAGTGACTCAAATCTAATCTAAAATGAAGACGTGATAAAGTTATATAAAATGAAATTATAAATTTACCAGCCAATAAGTCGTGTAAGTATTGCTGCACATCTGCTGTTTTGCAATCCTTACATGCCTTTTATAGGATTATTTTTCTCATACGTATGTGTCTTTAATTATTAGAATTATTCTAATAGACCGCGAGCCAGGAACATATTTCCATGACCAATCGCCTCCCAGTCGAAAACTTGTATAGTGGTTAACGGCTATGTATGATGAACTATCCGGCATTGAAAATTGTGTTAAAAAATTTAAACGGCTGTTAAATTAATCAACTAAAATATAATCATACACAAAAAAAACTTATAAACGTACTGACGTTTCAAATACTGATTTTCAAAGTAAAATTCATTTATACCTATTGGGAAAAAATATTATGCCCAATATGCCCATGGGCGTAATGAAATTAAAAAAATCTATTACTCCCGTGTGTGTGTAATATAGCTCATTCCATCTCAGTATGCTGGCATACAATAACAACGCTTACGGGCAAGTGTGATGAAAATCTACTTACGGCTCGGTACCGCTTGATATCCAGGTACAGGTCTGTCTCCAGCACTCGTCCCAACAGGCAGGTATAAGGTTTCTGCGATCGGATGAACAGCGCACCTACACTTGCTAATAGACCTGCTATTAACCTAAAATGTAAGACAAGCATATTATTTATTTACAGTTAGGATTCGTGTATCGAAGCCTTAATCTGATTGTATTTTTTAATAAAAAAAATAATGGGAGCACCGTTTCAACATAGACAATATCAGTCTATATTGAAATGGCGGGTAAATACTTATCGAGGATTGGTCGTTGAAATGCGCGGTAAGTCATTTTACCATAGACAGCTGTCTATAGTAAAATGGCGCGATAAAACTGATCGGTGATTGGTTGAAATCTGTCAGGTGATTATCGATTGGAGGGGATGACGAGGGGCGATGATTGGGAAACGGGCCAGTTGCGTCATTCTAGTGTCTGTCGTGAAGAAGGACAGTCGTGTGGAATACCTACCTAGATTATTTCAAGTGAGATAATAAAATTATTTGTCTCGAATTTGAGTTTTAAGTAACCTCCAAATCTACAAAACCCGAGTTATCAATAGTTCGAGTGAGTGAGTTATATTATGTTCTACAAATCCCGAGTTATCAATAGTTCGAGTGAGTGAGTTATATTATGTTCTACAAAACCCGAGTTATCAATAGTTCGAGTGAGTGAGTTATATTATGTTCTACAAAACCCGAGTTATCAATAGTTCGAGTGAGTGAGTTATATTATGTTCTACAAAACCCGAGTTATCAATAGTTCGAGTGAGTGAGTTATATTATGTTCTACAAAACCCGAGTTATCAATAGTTCGAGTGAGTGAGTTATATTATGTTCTACAAAACCCGAGTTATCAATAGTTCGAGTGAGTGAGTTATATAATGTTCTACAAAGCCCGAGTTATCAATAGTTCAAGTGAGTGAGTTATATTATGTTCTACAAAACCCGAGTTATCAATAGTTCGAGTGAGTGAGTTATATTATGTAAGTAACTTTTTATAATTATAAAACAATTTTTTTTTAAATGAGTCTCAGAGTATCAACACTGTATATAAGTATAAATATTGTACACAAAGTTTTTTAAAGTCCGTTAATTTCCAGGATGCAATCCTGAGTTTAAATTAAGTAACTTTCTCAGTTTGGAGATAATCAATGATTTATTTTTGTCTAATAAGGCCCCTACGAGCGTGTACACTTGCCTTAGAGCCTATTTACATATTGATTAGATCAGTGTTTAGTACGAGTTTATTCATTTCCTACTAAACGCAAGTACTGTCTCGGACGATCGATATTCGAAATGTCATTTATATGTCATAGTTTGCAATTATGTGGTTTTAAATATAATGTCAGTGTTATAGGAACGAACGTAAATCACTGTTCCTAAACAGTGATATAACGGACTTTAAAAAACATTGTGTACAATATTTGTACGTATTTACATTGTTGATACTCTGAGACTCCTTTAAAAAGCTTTTTGTTTAAGGTTTGGCTTAAGGTTTTACAATTGTAAAACGTTACTACATAATATGATTAATTAATAAAATTAAAAACCCCGAAATTTATAGAGCTTAAAAAAACACCGTGTGTATAAAATGTTGTGAACTCTGATTTAAATTTAAAGTCACCTTCGAGATAATTTCAGAATGTCGAGAGATTTTTAAAGAAATATTCTTAACATGAAGACATTACCCAGATGTGTAATGACTTCGTGCCTGAACTATATACATTTAATTTAAATTTACCCATAATCGATGTTGACGAGAGTAGTGATGAGGAAGGTGATAAGCCAGACGGCTGCGTCCAATTTACTCAGATAGCAGAACCTGAAATAAAAATATTAATAGTTTTATAAACTAGGCTAAAAATTAAAAAAAAAATAGTAGAATAAATGTGACTTTCCATACCTAACCTTATGTCCTTATGCATATGGACCCTTTAGGTATGGGAAGCCACAAATAGGAGATGTATGTGGACTATTTATGTAAGTAATTTACATACGAAATTAATGTCAAATTGCATTCTCCAGTCAAACATACGTTATAAAAAAGGCTACGTACAGATATCCTGGTCACGGCACCAAAATTGTAACATCTGACTGGTAATTAATATGTTCTGGCTTTAAGTCCGACTTTTGTGTAATAGGGAATATTACCCAAAACTCTGCGTACGGGGCGCTACTAGCACAAACAGTAAAAAAACCTGCATGCATCAATGTCATATATATTCGTAACAAAATCTGTAAAAATATGTCAAAGAACTTGTTTACGGCTAATGACATAAACGGCTAATAATATACTAATATATATATAAATTATTCTACGGTTTACAGTTTGTGCTAGTGCTGCATTCTGGCGGCTGAATATTGCAGCAATATTTCCTATTGAGCAATACATTTTAAATTAATCCTCTAGAGTTCCATATAGATAGATAAAACAGTTATAACAGGGATCACAATACTGCTGCAACTGAGGCCTGTGGCAAATTCATCGAATGGGGACAATGGAGCCTGTGTTCACTGGCGGCGCGGGGGCCCCTCGGTGAAATGGGGCTTTCTCTCGGGCCAGGGTCCCGTGGCATTTTGTCCACTTTACCATCATATAGTTACGTGATTAACTACTTTCAGTATTAAGTCTCAAAGGTCAAAATACGTACCTTTTAAGATCCAAAACTTGCAATAACATTCCCTTGAGAGATACCACAATGATGGAGGCGAGCACGCAGCGGGGCAGGTCCTCAAAGAACGGCCCTAAGAAGAGCAGGACGCACAATATCAACAACGCGCTCACTACTTGTGTCAAATTGGTTTTGGCGCCCGCCTAGAACAAAAAAAAAAACAATACGTACAAAACCTTATAGTCTAGGACAACACGTTCGTTTCTAGAAATAGGTGCGATATTTGTATGTCTAATATTTTTTTTTATACTACGTCGGTGGCAAACAAGCATACGGCCCGCCTGATGGTAAGTAGTCTCCGTAGCCTATGTACGCCTGCAACTCCAGAGGAGTTAAATGCGCGTTGCCGACCCTAACCCCCTCCCGCCCCTCGTTGAGCTACGTTCGTTGAATATGTACCTATTGTATATTATTGTAGGTGCCAAAACACTTGACATATTTTTTGAAATTGTTGTGGCTTGAGTTGTGGGTAGTCAGATAACGATATATATATAATATATAAATACTTAGAAACACTTAAGACTCAGGAACAAATATCCGTGCTCATCACACAAATGCCCTTACCGGGATTTGAACCCAGAATCATCGGCTTGATAGTACCCACTAGGCCAGAACGGTCGTTAATAAGCAATTATTTACCTGATATTGTATGTAAGATCTCGACAGACTTGCGCAGATCGGTGCGCAGCAGAAGAACGAGCCCGTTATGTTGCTGGCACCCTGAAATTAATACATTAATAAATAACTGAAGGAAATGGCAATGTACAGTCAGCAGCAAAAGTAGTTAATTAAAAAAATAAGACTAAAAGGTAATACACTAATACTTTTGAACACTTGACCCACTTCGCTTTTATTGCTGGCAATACGACCTAATAATAAACAGAAATTAATGTCAGATGCAGAAGGCGGTGATCTTGGACACGGCGCGGATAGTCCGCCGGTTCCTCTCTCTGCGGCCCTGACCACCGGCAGCTTGGGCCCTGCCCCGCTGCTGGCGGCAGCCGTAATATGTATTTTGTATTGTTTTGTAAGTGTTTTTACATTTTACTTTTATATTCATATTATAAATGACCTAGCCTAAGATCAAAAATAAATAAAGAGATAACAGAAATTAATAATAAAGCGAAAAAGTTCTAGCGAAACGATTGTTTCTACGCCATTCTGCGCAAGCGATGCGCGGCGATGCACTGCAGAGTGCGCGCCGGATGCACCAGCGTGCTAGCCATGATCGCAGACCGGCGGGGGGCCATTTCTAGCACGGTAAGATACAATATACAATGTCGGTACGGTAATACAATGTCGTCATCATTCTCGCTCGATCCACTCCACATTTTGCTTTTTTTCTTATATTTCCCCTTGTCAACCGTGTGCTTTTGTGAACAGAAATAAACAGAACTGACTGAAACCTTGGAACTTGAGTAGCGTCGTGTGCGAGGTACGGTTTCTAAACTGTTTGTAATTGTAATTACTAATTAGTTCCGTCATTTTTGAGTAGCTCCGTGAGCGAAGGGCTTAGTCCGCGAACTGTCAAGTCGTATGGGTCACCATGGCAACGCACTAGTAATATTACACTAATACCGTTCGAGAAATGGGCCTCTGGAGTGACTCTAAATATATGAATCACTGTGTAAGTGTTCACGTGCCAGTAATTGATTAGCGAATTATAAGGTAGAAGTACTAGTGCTCGACGCTGCACTAGTCACCGACATGGGCACTTTATTTCATGGAAATATAGGTTAAATTTGAACAACGAAGATTTTTCTGTATTCGAACTTAATCCTTGTCACTTTGACATAAAGTGCCCATGTCGAGCACTGGTGCAGCGTCGACCACTTTTAATGTATTTTTTATTTAATTTATAACGAATTTTAAATTAGTTTTAATTGTAATGTCTATTTTAATCTTATGTTAATATAATTTGTATGTAATATGTATTGTGTAGACCATTTATTTATTTAAACTTTATTGCACAGTAAAAAATGTACAAGACGAACTTAATGCCAGAAGGGATTCTCTACCAGTTAACCCTAACCACCAGTGCCAGCAAAGAGAATTAGAAATAGAGCTGGATTGTCAAAGAACATTTTGTAGCCAAAGTAAATTTACTGCCATCTTTCGACACATGATTAAAACTTTTAGAACGCCCTTTGACTTTGATCCTTATTCTTTCATTGATATGTGTTAAATATCAAAAAGTGGCGCCATCTAATAGATCAAAAGCCAAAGCTATGGCGGAAATCAGTGAAAGAATAAGAATCAGAGTGAAATGGCGTTCTAAAAGTTTTAATCATGTGTCGAAAGATGGCAGTAAATTTACTGTGGCTACAAATTTTTTTTTGACAATCCACCTCTATTTCAAATTCACCATTGTTGTCTGTAAATAAATAAATGATTATGAAACAAACTGGAAGATTTAGTGGGTCAACTTACCAAAGCCAATAGCTCTTGATTGGAATCCACCTCGTACTTATCCCTGGCCGCGAATATAAGCGCCATGGACATTGATATGGTGTAGGTGACCATGGTTATGGTGATGGAGTCCACCGCCACTGATGGCATGAGTTCCAACGGCGGGACGAACGGTGTGGGTAACCTGGGTCAAAGAAGAATACAAATTAAACTGTGGGATACAAAGTATAGGTATAAAAATTACTTGTGTATAATATTCGAGAAATAGAAATCACCATGTTTAAAAATAATATAATTAAGAATTTGTAAGTGTAATACAGGACCCGGGTACGTCCTTAAACTACGTCCAAAAGAGAGGTATGGGCATTGTGAATTTCATCTCGCTTTGTGTGGTAGGGCACAGCCAGTGGATGTAATTCTAGATCTAGAGCAGAGCCCAACTGGGGAATTACCTCCACCTTACAGAAAACCGCAGCCAAATAACACTAGACCCTACTTATAGTGTGTGTACGAGGGGTGGGGGGCGGGTTTAGGGTCGGCAACGCGCATGTAACTCCTCTGGAGTTGCAGGCGTACATAGGCTACGGATACTGCTTGCCATCAGGCGGGCCGTATGCTTGTTTGCCACCGACGTAGTATTAAAAGCAGCAGTATCCGTAGCCTATGTACGCCTGCAACTCCAGAGGAGTTACATGCGCGTTGCCGACCCTAAAGCCCTTCCCCCCCCCCTCCCCTCGTTGAGCTCTGGCAACCTTACTCACCGGCAGGAACACAACACTATGAGTAGGGTCTAGTGTTATTACCTGATAAGAACCTTTTTAACAGAATCTTTAACTAATTTTGTTTTTGTTATCCATGTAAGCAAATACATAGGATTTGGGTATTTCATAAAACAAAGGGTTCCGTGCCATTATTTATAAAAACAGCAAAAAAATATGTTTGTTGTATGGGCCCCTTAAATATTTATTTTATTCTGTTTTTAGTATTTGTTGTTATAGCGGCAACAGAAATACATAATCTGTAGAATTTTCAACTGGCTAACTATCGCGGTTCATGAGATACAACCTGGTGACAGACGGACGGACAGACAGCGAAGTCTCAGTAATAGGATCCCGTTTGACCCTTTGGGTACGGAACCCTAAAAACGGTGTCTTTTTAACTCCGTTAACTGCGGGGTATGGCTAAGTACATTTAAGGAAACTGTACCCCTAGTGTAAATTTAGTCGATAGCGAAACATGACGTACGCGTTTGCGTTAAGTCTCATTTTGTATGGGTTTCTAAACAGCGCGCCAAGCGGGACGTTTTGGAAAGTCAAAAATCTCATACAAAATGACACTTAACGCAAACGCGTACGTCACGTTTCGCTGTCGAAAATATTTACACTAGGGGTACAGAATGGCATATTTATTTTTTATTCGTAAATAGTAATTAATAGCGTTGTTGTAACACAGACATTATATTTAAATCCATCATACAATTTTAAACTATGACATTTCGAGTATCGATGGTCCGAGATAGTACTTGTTTAGTAGCAAATGTATAAACTCATACTAAACACTAATCAATATGTAAACAGGCCCTAAGGCAAGTATACACGCTCGTAGGGGCCTTATCAGATAAATATAAATCATTGATTATCTCATCTCCAAAATTATATTTATTTATTTTTAAGTCCGTTAATTTCAAGGGTGCATTCCTGAGCTTAAATTAAGTAATTTCCTCAAACAAACCGGTATTTTAATTAACTCCATTTCATTCATTCACTCAAAATGGAGTTAATTAGAATACCGGTTTGTTTGAGAAAATTACTTAATTTAAGCTCAGGAATGCACCCTTGAAATTAACGGACTTAAAAATAAATAAATATAAATAGTTCGTAGACTGATACGACGTGATACAAATGTCTCTCATAAAATTCTTTCTCTTAAGAATCGTTTAAAACAGCATTTTTATTTTTGTTACATACAATATTAACTATAACACGGTACTTAATCGCGTAAACTTAAGTTTCTCCCAGACGACGGGGAGTTATTTAGTGCTTCTAGGCATTTTCCGCAAACCGACAACCATTGTACCTATTTTGCGTGAGACGAGGTAGCGCTACTCTAACCACCCCAGCTCCTCCACGAAGCCTAGCAATGTTTCAGGTTGCTAACTGCCTCATTTAGAGTGCACGGAGTCCCTAGGTATTTGCTCCCATATATATTTACCTGTTTGCAATCTAGAAAATGTGTTTGAAGGTAAATATTAAAACTAAATTATATGCAATTAAGTCCCGTGATATACACCGTGTTTTTATTGAATTCCGTTAACTCCGGGGTATGGGTAAGTACGTTTAAGGAAACTAAATGTACACACTCGTACTTAACACTTATCAATATGTAAACAGGCCCTAAGGCAAGTGTATACGCTCGTGAGGACCTTATAAGATAAAAATAAATTATTGATTACCGCCGAAATGGAGTTAATTAGAATACCGGTCTTTGAGAAAGTTACTTAATTTAAGCTCAAGAATGCACCCTTGAAATTAACGGAAAAAAAACATGGTGTAAGTTAATTATGTGTAAAAATCGTGAAAGTTGAAATCAGTTTTATTATATATTTACCCAGTAGGTATCTTTCCAACGAGTGATATCCCGAAATTATCCTTCAACCCGCCGAATTTGGTGACGAGCGTGCCTATGACTATAGCCAGCAGCTCGATGGGCACCGGCACCCGGCAGCGCTTGGCCACCCATGGCTGCAAATCAAAGATACATTCATTGAGTAAGATGCGTCAAATCTACCACAATTTCGTGCTTCGAATTTGACAGGTATAGTCGTTCAATTTGAAGCTGGCCCCGAGTGGCTAATCCTTTGTCTATTGTTAAGTAAAACCGTGCGTGCCACTACCTCCAAAAAAGGGTCGTATAATTCTAATTGGCAGCTGAGCGCGGGCTAGTCCAACGGTCAAAAAACCAGTGAGGTGCGCTCTCTGATAACGCGCCTTTGTTCCGCATTTGAGGACACATCTTAGACTGGTTCTGCAGCGTTCGACTCGCCGGCACTCAGTAACCGTAGAGGGACCGCACAAGAAATCGCAAATTATTTTTCCATTTGTTCATTTTGAATTTATTTAAATTGTCATAGGAATTGTAATTCAATAACCGCTTAAAGTGACCGGACCGTTTTTTATGCAAGTAGTAGCACGTGCGGTTTTACTTAACAATAGACAAAGGATTAGCCGCTCGGGGCCAGCTACAACTCTTACGATTATAAACGAGATGGCGCTGTACAGCTCCATACATTCTGTGGTAACTCTGATTATCAAAAGTTGACGTTTGACAATTCAGTACTGCGCCATATGTTTTGGATGTCAAACTAAGGGGCACGATGTTTTCTTAGAATTTACCTCTCGATTACAATCAATAATTTTTGCTGCACATATAAATACAGTATGTTTGTTCCAAGAATTGAGTAAAAACAGCGTTACATTAACATTTTTAGCTGACCCCCCCCCCCCCACACCCTTGGAGGATTTAACAACCGGAGTCGCCTTTAACAGCTTACCCCTCTGTCGGGAGCGAGCACTTGACAGAAATAAATGGAGTTAAAAAGGGGAGATATTTGCCCAACAATGGGACACATTTACAGTACAATAAGAGTGTACAAAACTTTTTCTACGAGTCATCTAAAGCTTTTTTACTAAACTAAACTAAAACTATTGTGGCGCAATGACCCAAAGAGGGTCTTGGCCTCCAAAACGAGAGAACGCCATCTGTCCCGATCCTGTGCCACTTCCTGCCAGTTATCGGCTTTGAGTTGGCATAGATCCGCCTGTATACTGTCAAAGCTTTTTTACTACAAAATCTAAATAATTAAATAAAAATTGAAGTATCTCAGTAGACAAAAATGTAGTACAAAAGACATAAACGCGCAACTACTGTCGCCCGTTTAGTCTTCTCTATGGGAGCGCGGCGGCAAGTGACTAGTATTTTTTTTTATAGTTGACTACAATGTATCGAAATGAATATTATAGATCAGTTGGGAGCCTATATATCAAAAGTACGCAATTATAGTTTGGTACACGGAATTCTAATTGAACCATCCTCAGAAAAAATCTTATTTTGAACGAGTTACCTTGAGCAGCTCGTTGTTCAATGCTATGACGAGACACACGACGAAGGACATGGTGACGGCCGCCACGTTGGTGTTTGGCAGCGCTTTCGATACTTCAATCACTGTCTTTATAAAACAATACATATATATTAGTTCAATTAAATTATAACACGTACTATATAAAAAGGGGGACAATCTTAGTGTAAGGCCCGAGTGGACGCTCGAGTTGAGCGTGCAGCGGGGCGGAGCGTGCGGCGTGCATGTTAAACAAATGCAAACGTATAGGAGCGGCCGCAGTGCGCGCTGCTTGCGTCACTTGTGAGCGCGACGCCACGCTGCACGCCCCGCCGAACGCTCCGCTTCGAGCGTCCACTCAGGCCTTACACTAACACAAATCGACCTAGCCCCAAACTAAGCAAATCTTGTACTATGGCTACTAGGCGACGATATAGATACGTATATAGATAAATACATATATCAAAGAGAATTTGAATTAAAGGTAGATTGTCAAATAAAACCTTTTAGCATCAGTAAATTTTCTGCCATTTTTCGACACATGATTAAAAGCTTTGGCCTGTGATCTATTTGATGGCGCCACTTTTTGATATTCAACAATTTTAGCACATATCAGTGAAAGAATAAGGATCAAAGTTAAATGACGTTCTATAAGTTTTAATCATATGTCGAAAGGCGGCAGTAAATTTACCGTGGCTACAAAGTTTTCTTTGACAATGTAGGTTAAAGTCACGTCGTTCAGTGACAGATCAAGGTGGTTTTGTATTTGGTTGGTTAACAAATAAATGTTACAACTACCCGAAAATGTACAAATTGTTTGTTTACTTTTATTTAAATACCTAAAGATAGAGAGAGAGAGACAGAGTATAGATTATGAAGACAAAAAATGGTCAGAAGTACTACAAAGAGTAATAGTGTTAAAGACTTGGATTTTCGACTTACAAGCACAACTTTATGGTTCCCCGACAACTTGGGTATCCTGATACCGAACAGGTCCTTCAGCTGCGAGGCGATTACGATGAACGCTGCGCCGGTCGTGAACCCTGACACCAGCGGCTCAGAGAGCAGCGTGGATACAGCTCCGAGTCGAAATATCCACATACAAGTCTGAAAAAAAACAGAAGTTTTTGGTACAATTAAGCTGTTATCGCTAGCCTACTAGAGCATAGGCCAAAGGTTATGGCGCCATCACTCGAAAAGATGCCGCCATACCTTTGGCCTATGCTCTAGTAGATGGCGGCACTTTTTGATATTTAACAAATCTAACACATAGCAGTGAAAGAATAAAGATCAAAGTCAAATGGCGTTCTAAAAGTTTTAATCATGTGTCGAAAGATGGTAGTAATTGACTGTGGCTACAAAGTTTACTTTGACAATGCACCTATTTCAAATTCCCGTTGGCTTGGATAAAGTTATTATGTTAAAGATATATTATATAAAATACGGCACAGATATTAGTAGAAGTTTTCTGAATTTTTTGCTTTTAAACGCGTTTTCAGCGCTTAATAATATAAAACTATCGCCCTAGAGTCCGTCTTACCTGACTTCGCACTGACGTGAAGAAAACAAAGTGAAGAGTGTCATATAAATGCCATATTTTCATACAAATTTGACACTAATGTTGACATTATTACACTTTGTCATAGCATGGAGAGTTAGCGACCGTCTATGCTCTATGAATAGTGTAACAAACTATACTAACCTGCATAATACCGACAGTTATACATAATACGCTGAGAACTTGCTCTGGAGTGTACTCCATAGATCCGTTCCCTGAATCTGTAATGTTTACATAAAATACTGTTCAATTATGAGAATTAAACAATCAGAAATTGAAAAAAAGCGTTTGTTGTATGGGAACCCTTCTTAAATATTAATTTTATTGTTTTTAGTATTTGTTGTTACAGCGGCAACAGAAATACGCCACTTTTTGATATTTAACAAATTAAACACATATCAGTGAAAGAATAAGGATCAAAGTCAAATGGCGTTCTAAAAGTTTTAATCATGTGTCGAAAGATGGCAGTAAATTTACTGTGGCTACAAAGTTTTCTGTGTCAATCAACTTCCTTTTCAAATTCTCTTTGTCAAACCTTACAATTATTATACAAACAAATATGAATTACTTAACTTACCTGTCACAACATTCGTTACATTTGTAATATTACTAATGTTATCTATTTCCGGCATCCTGGCGTGCGTGTTCACAACCTGGAAGAGATTTTCAAGAAAACTATTATTTTAATAGGGAGTATTACTGCAATATTCTGCCGCCAGAGTGCAGCAACCTATCGTAAACCATAGAGTAACTTATACATACTGTGCCTTAAACTGGTTTTTCACAGATAACAAAATATGACATTGATGCATCAAGGCGTTTTGTTTACAAAGGGCCTATCGGGAAACGCGAAATGTAGTTATCTGCCTCTTTATCGCTCGAATATGCAAGAGTGATAGAGAGGTTAGATAACGAAATTTCTATTTTCATGTTTCGCGGTAGACTCTCAGAATGTGATGGATTGCGGTAGTGGCGTCCCCTACGCAGGTTCGCGCAATATTCCTTATTACTTAACAAGAAACATATATCATGTATAATGAATTATTAAATTTAACTGGGGCAATAAAAATATATAACAACATAAAATAAAATGTAACACAGATAGTTATAGTACAAGTTAGGTATCATCATTAATTACTATGAAAACTGCATATTTTTAAGAATTGAATCCTGATATTCTTTTAGATTTTGACGACCTGTCTGGCCTAGTAGGTAGTGACTAGTGACCCTGTCTATAAAGCCGATGGTCCCGGGTTCAAATCCTCGTAAGGGCATTTATTCGTGTGATGAGCATGGATATTTGTTCCTGAGTCATGGATGTTTTCTATATATTTGAGTATTTATAAATATGTATATATTATATATATCGTTGTCTAAGTACCCGCAACACAAGCCTGATTGAGCTTACCGTGGGACTTAGTCAATTTGTGTAATAATGTCCTATAATATTTATTTATTTATTAATTAGACCTCTCGCCAATTGGCGAGAGGTCGCACAGGACCGAGAAAAGTGGCCCTGTCTTGTGTCGGAGGCCAATAAGTCACATTTTGGGTTGCTGACCCAACGGAGTAAGTAAGTATTAATTAGAGGTCATATTAACAAATTAATCCGTGTTTAACCTTTTCGCCGCCAATGACTTGATATAAAGTCAGTACATTTGGTGCCTCACACGCCACGACTTCATATCAAGTCGTGTTTTTGGTCAGGTTTGTATACGTGCAATTTTTGACGTGGCGTTGATGATACTGTATTACTTCATTGGCGTGGCGGCGAAAAGGTTGAAAATTAAACTATACCACCATTTATAAAGATGAAATGTGCTGTATAATTAATTCTACACGCCTAGACTCCTTAACTCAAAAAATCTTTTTAATTTAAGATTAGTACTTAAGCTAGAAAAATGCATGTTTTTTTGGTATGAAATAAACAGATTAAATTTTAATTGTTTTTTTTTTTTAATTTAAAATCCATGTATAACCGGGCAAACAAGTTTGTCAGTAGAAAAAGGCGCGAATTTTAAATTTTCTAAGATACGATAACCCTTCACGCCTACATTTTTTAAATTTGCCCCTTTTTTCTACTGACGGAAATGGCTTGACAGGCTATATATGGATATATAGGGACTAAAATGTATTAAGTCTATTTGACTGCTGATGTAGATCGTTGTACGTCTTCCGACTTCATGCTGTATCTCTAGACCGTCTAGCATGAATTACGTTCTCGCGCGCGAGTCCATTTGAAGTCGCGCTAGATGTATGGAATCGCGCGAGAACGCAATTCATGCTAGCAGGCCAGCTGTCAAAAACTGACGTTTGACAATTTAGTGACTAAAAGGCGTACAGTAATTTTTTTTAATCCCTACACCGTGTTTTTTTAAGGTCCGTTAATTTCAAGAGTGCATTCCTGGCCTTAAATTAAAGTAACTTTCTCAAAGAAACCGGTATTCTTATTATCAAAGATTTTTTTTCATTTGATTGTTTATATATTGATTAGTGTTTAGTATGAGTTTATACATTTGCTACTTAACGCAAGATGTAAAAAAAGTTTACCCTGTATATTTTTTATACCTAACAAATTTTGGGTTATTTCTACTCAGAGTCACGAGTACTATCGATTTAAGCAATAAGAAAAAGTGTCCCGCTATTAATTGTCAGTTTTGTAACGCAGTTAACTATACATGTTGTATGGACCGTTAAAAAACTGTCAAAAAAAATTGTATGGAAAATTAAGGATAAGTAAGGCAAAATGGTTTTAGTTTAGTAGAACCCCCTTGGACGATCGATATTCAAAATGCCATTGATATTTGTCACACTTAGTTTTCAATTGTTTGGTGGAATTAAATATGTCAATGTCACATCAACACTATTTATTACTTTTTATGAAAAAAAATGAAAAAATATGCTGATAAATATACCTTCCCAGACATAAGACATGCGACAGCGAAGGTCCCCAGCGAGATGTGCGGAGAAGTCCCGAATAGGACGTAAATCAGAACTGGGAAGAATGCCATGTATAGACCCGAGACTGGGGCTACTTCGGCTAGCATCGCGTACGCCATCCCTGAAATAAATTATATACATAATGTCAATGATGGTACAAAAGTAAGCAATAGTATGCCATTCAATTGGCCAGGCGTGCACAGCTGTACCGACTGTACATGTAGCTACAAACAACAATATTTGTATAATACTTGCACAGATGGTTTGTATCTCTTTAATTTATTTGCACACCTAGAAAACAATATTTTTAATTACAAACATGCCACTCAAAAATATATAATAAATAAATAAATATTATAGGACATCATTACACAAATTGACTAAGTTCCACAGTAAGCTCAATAAGGCTTGTGTTGAGGGTACTTAGACAACGATATTATAATATATAAATATTTATAAATACTTAAATACATAGAAAACACCCATGACTCAGGAACAAATATCCATGCTCATCACACGAATACATGCCCTTACCAGGATTTGAACCCGGGACCATCAGCTTCGTAGGCAGGGTCACTACCCACTAGGCCAGACCGGTCGTATATATTACTTGTAATAACAAAGATTTATGGGTATGTCCAAATAATCTGGCACATATAGGTACTAGGTAGTTGAGTACGTATGATGGACGTATAAATACCCGGTGGCTATACCTGCGTGTATCTTCTCTAGGGTTTATTTAAACCCTAAATCTCCCTGCATTTGTAACACAGGTATCACATTCAAATTTTTGTACAATCCTTTTTTGAGAAACCCCATAATGTGATTTTTTTGAGAAAATCTTAGCATAGAATTTATTCCGCAGGTCCCTAAGAATTAATGGACACCACTAGACATCAATATACCTGCTCGCGGCTTATATAATGATTCCTAATGATGGGAAGGATAAATATTCCGTCTGTCTTATGATGAGTGTACATTACCCTGAGGAATATGCATGACGGCAGTTGTGGCTCCAGCAGTCAAGTCTCCAAGCGCGTACTCCTTGAGCTTGTACTTCGGGAGCCAATCTATGATCGGAAGTACGCCGGAGATGCATTTTGCAATGCCGCAGTCGCGGACGCATTTCCTCACGTGGTATTTCCCTGAAAAAGAGAAGACTGGTTTTACCCCTTGCTTTCTACTGATGAGATATGATCAGTAAGGAAAATAAAAAAACAATTCTAAATTTAAAGCACTTAGGATGTTTTTTGGCTAGCAAACTTAGACTTAGAGTTGTCAGTTTTCAGCTACAGCAGCTGTGTCCAATAGATTGGACTATTTCAACAGTACATTACTTCAAGGTTGGGAAATAGTGACATGATATTTTATAAACACAAGGCCGGCAAGTCTATCGCGGCCGAGGAACACCGCTGTGCACAAATGCGAGCCAACCGTGCAGTCCAATCCAACACGCCACACACGCCAGCTAAGCTGCCGGTCGCCTTCTCCGCGGCTCCATAACCTGGCCCCGCTCAAACGGTATCACCAGGTTAGGGGCCGTGGGGTTGGAGAACGATCGGTAGCGAAGAGCTGGCCTACACCAGCTACCCACACCGTCCCCAAAACGACGGCCAAAAGACCACCCCACCAGTCGCGGGGGTGGGGAAGCGACCCGCGACAGCCGCCGCAGCCATGGAGCGGTAGCGGCCCCTCATACCCCCCTGACGGGGGGTATCGACAGATCACTCAAGTCAAGTCCAACGCAACTAGTTGTGACCAATCGCACGCGTCATGCGAACTCGTCAACCAATCGCGTTCTAGCATTCCACTGAGACACACCAAACGAGAATGTTTCTTTACTTCAGAAATCTTTGTCATTGACGCTTTTCGCTTAACCGCGCTCAATACGACGTTTTGCAGCCTACTATTACAAACGTAATAACTATATTTCAACGCATGTTTGAAAAAAAATATTAAAAATATCACCGGTGTGTGTATTTTGATCATGAAACTTACATGGTCGAACAGGCTCGTGGTAGTCCGCGTCTTCGTTCAACGCGTCCTGCTGGTACACGCGCCGTACGACGTTGAACTGCTGGCTTGGACGAACTCGTGCCCTGGGACAAAAAAAAAACAAAATATCATCAGCGGAATACAGGAAACCTGTACCCCTAGTGTAAATATTTTCGACAGCGAAACGTTACGTACGCGTTTGCGTTAAGTGTCATTTTGTATGAGATTTTTGACTTTCCAAAACGTCCCGCTTGGCGCGCTGTTCAAAAACCCATACAAAATGAGACTTAACGCAAACGCGTACGTCACGTTTCGCTATCGACTAAATTTACACTAGGGGCACTGATTCCGATAGTATTTTTGTATAGAATATTATGATATTCTCCACACACACACTCTTACAAATCAAAGTGTTCTACGCAGCGAAAAATCACAGAGAATATGCGCAGCATGAAAGTAGCGCGCATTTGGATCTGAGGAAGAGTTACGAGATATAAACGGACGAACTAAGAAATTTAGATTTCAGATAAAACTAAGAATGAAAAAAATCGGAAAAGGTATTTAAAAACCTGGAAATATTTACAAAAAAAAATTAACTTTTCATCTTGCAAGAAGAAAATTGAGTTGCATGGAAACATTTTTCGTCTTTCTTCCATGTTGAAAATTTCGTAATATTTGAAAGATTTTTTCGGCGTATCAGTAAGCACGCTATACGAGGACAATAAGTTTTTTTTATTGTTTAATAACTTCTTATTGTTAGCTTTATGTACAGTCACCTGCAATAATATGTTACACAACGAAGGCCGCAAAAATATCTGACACGATCTTATTTGTAGAGCCATAAGAGCTAGATAAGATATTATTGCGGCCTTCAGAAAGAAACATATTATTGCAGGTATACACCGTGTAACATGAGGAAACCGAAAGATTTTAACAGTGTATTACACACATTTAGAGACTAAAATGTCATATAAACTTTTCTGGATGTCGCCTAGTTTCAGAGTTAATACCAATTAAAAAAACACCTTATTGTAACTTAATGCGAAACGCCTTTTTGATTACGATGATGCCATTATGGGGCGTAGTCTAAATATTCTTATTGATAAATGACAGAAAGTGACAAGTAACCTTCGTAAAAACAAGGTTTAAAAAAAAAATTTTTAGTGCCCGTTTTACCATAACATCAACTTTTTATGTACATTCAAAAAAATTTTTTTTTTTCATATTACATTTTTTCCTGCTTTCAGCCTCAAAAGTGCGTGGTTAAACTCTTTCGGTGTCCTCGTGTTACACCGTGTATACTCGTAGGTAGCTAGCTAAACTTAGTGTTGAAGTAACTTGCCAATCATTTTCGCAATCCTGTAAGAGCGGCTCTCTCTCCCCGAAACGGTTCAGGTCCGATTCGAAGTATATAAACGTTTTTCTCATACGCATTATTGACAAACTTGATTAAAAATAAACAGGTTTGATATGAAAAAAGAACATAAAATCTATTTTTTTTTTTCAAGAAATTCGTAAAAATACAATTCTTATACGTAATTTTCTAATCACTCTGAATCAGTTTATATAAAAAACACAACAATTTAAGGAACGAAACTCGTTTATCCTAATAAACGAGTTATATAAAAGAAAATATTACTCGGTTTTATTTTAAGAAACACTGATATTTTATACTACAATTGAGAACTATTTATTTATTTACACTGTTTAATTATGTCCAAAAATTAAGCGCAACTTTTCGCGGCAAATAAATCGATCCTGTTTAAATTAATTTGGCCAAAAATAACACACACAATTTTTCACTTCTTGCAATTTTGAATTACCCTGGCTATTTATTGTATTAACTTTATTTAACACTTAAAATTTCACATAATTTTTTACGAAAAAATTAGATTAGTCGGGCACATTTTTAGGTCCTTGTTTATTTATTAATATTTACGTAAAGCGGGCAAAGTTAAGCGATTAATGAGACCGTCGGTGTATAACTGGGGCAGATTTGGTGTGCTAGTGGTCAGTAAGGCAGTCGATAACGCAACGTCGCGGATGGACGAGCAACTGTTGGTCCAGCGATTACAATTTAGATAAAGGTCATGTTATGTTCAAATGGGCGGAAATAATATTAAATATTAATTTAAACTTTCACGATTTGTACACATATAGGTAGGTCGATTTTTATTTTATTAAAGTTGGTGAATAGATAGACTTCTCTATTGTGTACGGATATGATGGCCGATTTTGTTTACGTGACAGCGTGATAAAATGGTGTCTGTCTCTTTCAATCCCGCGGTGTTAAAAAGTGACGGTTATTTTATCACGTGGATAAAGCCATCCATAATACGCCTGCTGTATAATATAAGTGCTTTTTCACCGTATGTCCTACAAAATCTTCCCCTGAGTTACGAATTTTCTTAACTCGACGGTACATTTTATTATTTGTCCTAAATTGTTTTTTACACCCAGAATGAGGAGTTCCTGTCGGATTTTTTTTCCGGCGACCTCTCATCTGTGACAAGGATTCCTGATCAGATTTTATGTAAAAAAAATCCATTTCTTTTCGAGGACATTTTTTTCTGGTCCGTACGGCAAGACCGATGTTTGAACCAGGGATCGGAAACCGGTATTTTTTGTATGGGAACGAAAACGGTATTTTCTCGTTGTTTGTTAATTATTTCATTTCTAATTGGGCAATCTAATAATACGAAGTCGTTATCTAAAAACACAACCGAGTCCTATATTTGGAGTATAAAATAAACCGAAATATATGTTTATTTCAAAGTTTTTCCAAAAAACCGGTTCCGATCCCTGGTTTGAACACTTTACACCCACAATTTTAGACCGCTACACACATTCCAAAAATTAAAACGATTTTTTTATATGCGATTAATAGTACCTATTTATACATATACTAAAATAAAAGGAAATAATATATTATATAAGTAGTATATAATAATTAAGGCTACCGGTTGCCGATCCGTATCGAACACAACACAAATTACAACAATAATTTAGTTTAAGTACTTAGGTATGAAAGCTTTTTCCGGTTTTGGTCGTTGACTAACAATTTAAAATTACTTATATAAAAAAAAGTATAATAGTCATTTATCATTGTAAATTTTTTGTTAGTTTTTTCACTGTATTGCGATTGGTTTTCACAAAAAAATCAAATATATAAATAAAGAATTTGAAAAATTAATTGTACCTATTATAAAATACGCAAGTTAACAATATTATTAGCCAAAAACAATTTAAATATCACAAGAGCTTTTTATCGTAAATTTATTTTGTTTATAAACCAGCACTTGTAAATTTTATTGACTAGTACCTATCATGTAAGCCTGTTTCGTACAAACTGGCAAAAACCAATGCCTAAGTTTTTATCAGGCGCGGATACAAGGGGGGGGGCCATAGGGGCAATGGCCCCCCCCCCTAAAACCCTGGCTCTCACATTACTAAATTGAGTAAATTTTTTTTTACCTTATTTTCTGTGCAAAAATATATGATTTTCTCAAAATGGCCCCCCCTAAGCCAAATCTTGTATCCGCGCCTGGTTTTTATAACGGACAATGTGGCGTAATATAATTGCACATCAGAGTAACAAAACTAGTTATACACCAAATCGATTTTTTACCAAACTTAGAGATTAATTTTGGATAAGTATTCATGTAATTCTACAAAAAAATTACAAATTTCCCGTCTGGTGTTGCAAGTGACCAGTAATTGCTTACCATCAACCGATTCGTCTACTCGTTTACCACATGCCATCATCATGATCGATATACATTGCGCGTAATAGGGTTGTTTCCATCTACAAATCTTAGGGCAGAATTGTATCCCAATAAATTCTTTTGGAAGAACATGTTAAACTACTTTTAGGGGACCTGTAATGACCAGATTTTTGTAAATATTGAATTTAAAATATCTTTCGGCACACGTCACGTGACCAAACTCGAAACGTCATTGAAGATTCTGATGACGTCACAACTCTCAGATTGACACTGTTGACAGTTAGGCGATAAACAACAAATGACAAATGTCAGTTGACAGTTCGTATCTTCTACGTGCGTATGTAGTTATGTGTCAAACCGTAAACTGACGTCACACAATGTTCAAAGAGCGTTTTGGGCGCGAAAGCATCTGTCAAAATATATTTAGTTAATTTAACATATTTAAAGCCGTTTTTAGTATAACAGTTGAATTTTAGGGCAACTTTTAGTTATTATAGAACGTAATACGAGCGTTTCAAAAAATTGGAAACAACCCTATTTCCATTCTAAGTTAGAATCCATTGTCCGTAAAATGATGATATCCTCAGAGGGTTGCAGATCCCTGCCTTTATCTAGATATGCTCCATTTACCCAGTCATGTGATTTCGTATCGACAAATATAATACATATAAATAAGTAATTAGTAATATTATATTGCCGGCTGCTAACCTTTGCGACTATTGCGATTACAAGGGTATTGACCAGGGCCCTGAGGGCCTACCGCGGACCAGGTTTTACACGCTGCCTCCCTGTCACACTTACGTACTAATTTACAAGTGCGACAGAGAGGCAAGACGTCGAACGTGTTCGCGTCGCGGTAGGCTCTCTGTTTCACGCAATTACACAATGGGAACCTGCTTAAGGGTCCCCAGCAAGCTCGGTTCTCCATACAAACGTAGTTACGTTTTCATTTTAAAACGATTAGCTAGATTGCTCTGAAACTTTGTACTTACAATAGGATAAGGTATATCTAGTCATGTAATTAGTTTATGTAGCTTCAGATACCATAGTTAAAAAAAATACAGCGAATTTCAATTTTTCATACAAAACTTGTTTTTGCTCTATTTTGTTTGTTTTATAAACTGGAGCCATATAAACTCATTACTCATTATGAATGAATGAATGAATTTATTTTATTTCAGACTTTTTCAAATCCATATTTTTGTTAGTAGTTACAGTTACACGTGTAGAAAAATGGTTAGTAAACAATGATGACTATCAATAAATTAATAAATTTAGATTTAACTTAATAAAACATAAATAATCCTATAACAATATTTTCCGGGTGATAAAACTCGACAGCATGTGTTTTCTCACCCAGAAAAATAAGATAGGATTGTCCCATCTCTCCGCAATGGCTTTCAGGATGCTGTTGGTGCTGTTCCATATCCTGTGCATCAGGGAGGCCTAGGCCTAGATATACCTCATGTCATTCTATGTGCAAAGTTTCATTATAATTCAACATGTAGTTTTAAAATGAGAACGAAACTCCGTTTGTATGGGAAGGTGAAATTCGGCCGAGCTTACCGGGGACACTTAACCTTTTGAACGCCACGCCTATCGTACGCGGCGCGTAATCGTGAACCTTGTCGGTACGCATGAAGGTTGATATTGGGCTGTAGCCGCGCACGTCATATGACGTCTTCGGCGGTCAAAAGGTTAATACGAGTTCCCGTGTAATCCGCCATTTTACAACTTGTTTTCATGCATTTTTGACGATTTACCGCTTAAGATGCATTTCTGGTCCCTTCAGAATCTTCTTTAGCGGATTTTACTGCCTCTCTTTAATTTCTTATAAAGGAACTTCTGTTTCTTATTTTATACGTTAGGCGGAAGGATGGACACGCCGCTTGGGTGTGCGAGCGGGACATCGCTACATACGTGTCTCGCTCACGCAAACGGCCTGTCAACATGTCATGTAGTTTTTTTCGCATCTTTCGATAGCAAGTATAATAGTCGTTTGGCAAGATCGAAAAGATCGTTCAAGGTATTTAGCTAAAATAACGAATAATTAATTCACATTCACCATTCATTGACTATGACGTTCTTGACTTTTTGCGATTGATACTAAATAAAGTTGTTGAAAGTAGCTACGAAGCAAGTTTCAACACTTCACCTGCGTCATGTGACGTCATTCAAAGTCATATTTCTGCTTCTCAAGCTTTGTTGGCAATATTGCATCGTGTGTGGAAATCCCATGAGTAGGTTTAATTGTCATCAAAAACATATATTAGGTTTACGTACAGATTTGTATGAAGAGATCACTCACTCAGTAATAAATATCATTGTCAGCGAACGGTTTCATAGCGAAGAGTCTCGACCAACACCTAGAGAGACTCTCGCTGTGTGGCTGGATCAGGGGCCAGATGCAGAAGGCGGTGATCTTGAACAAGGCGCGGATAGTCCGGCGGTTCCTCTCTCTGCGGCCCTGACCACCGGCAGCTTCGGCCCTGCCCCGCTGCTGGCGGCACCCTAGGTTAGGTTTTTTATGACATGTTTATATGTCTTTTGTATTTTACTTTTATATGCATATTATAAAAACCTAGCCTCAGATGAAAGATAAATAAAAATAAATATATAATTAATTTAATTCATACAATTTCATTCACGTCACGTCGGTAATTTACCACAGTAAACACATACAATTTTTTTAAATATCCCGCGATTCGCGCGCGACGTGAAAATCTCACGCTGTTTTCACTCGAGCTGTCAACATTCGCCGAGCGTGATCTCGTAGTATCGCATCATGACTTTGTCGATAATACCAACTGTCAATGAAGCAGAGTAGACGCAAACCAAACTGACCGGGGTCGTAAAACTTCTCATTCACACTCGCGTGGTCGTAGGTAGGATGAGAGAGATAGTGATATGACCTCGGTCGTCAGTTTGGTTTGCGTCTACTATAGTGACGTGCGCTGATTTATCGACAAAACATATAACGATAAAAGAGTGAAAATGATAAGGACAGTCGTTATTCTTCTCAAAAGATAACTTATTTAATGGACGTTGGAACTGGATATAGATAATATCTGCTGCAGAAACTGCCCATTCGCTTATATAAAAAATATATAGGTGCTATTAATATTTGATTTATGTATTTGCTTGACACAGTGAACTAATTAATACTACTACTTGGAACAATAGGAATTATTCCAGTTCCAACGACTTAAGGCGGTTATCACATTGATGCGGTTTAAATTAAAGATGCTGCGGCAGCGGCAGCATGATAACCGCCTAATAAGTAATCAGTATCTTTATTAAGGCATAAATAAATAATTAACAATAGAAACCTTCTTACTTATAACGTACTTAAACTTAAATGATAGTTCGTGTTTAATATTTTAGTTGTCCGAATAATAATTTCTTACTATAGTCCTTATATACTCTGGCACACCCACTTTGTCAGTAGAAAAAGGCGAGATATTAAAATTTTCTTACACGAAGGGTTGATTTGGTCAACACTTCTACCATGGGCGTAGGCAGATGCAGATCCTCCCCAGCTCAAATTGTACATACAATGTATGCCCCTCTGTGGCGTCTGGATGTATTCCCATCTGTGACCACCGCCACACAAGAGGCGCGCACAGATGGGAATGATTTGTATGTAGCGCCTATTTTTATGGGAATAAACCGGTGTCTGCCCCGCCCCCCTCCTAGGCCTCCGGCAATATCAACTTGCCCCCCTAGTTCACTGGCTGGCTATATCCTTGGGTTCTACCTATCAAAAGTTAACATTTCATAATTCAGCTACCAGAAACAAATACAACGTGCAACGCAATGTTTTCTTACACAACAAATAATAGCACGTGTTCATGAGAAGAATCACGTGAACGATCAGACGATCACAGTGCGACAACGTGTGCGTACTTATCTCATAGATAATACGCATATCGGGCGGTGCACTTGACATTATAGATTAACTATCAAGTGTCTCAGACTGGGTATGAAAGTTTCCGATCCGACCTTAGAAGGTTTTATTGAAAGGGAAAATACCTAGTCAAATTTCAAAAATCAACTCGAATACGTTAGAACGTTTTCTAAGGGTACTACACAGCAAATCGTTACTTAGAGGATCAGGGTATTTCAATTTGTAGCCGCCGCGCCGGGCACAGATGGGAACAGGCGCTCCATGTAGGCAGGTACAGGCAGGGAGGCAGCCCCCCCCCCGAGCTCTAATTTTACATACATTGCATACCCTCTGCGGCGTCTGCCCTTCTAGCCCTCTAAGATATCAATTTGCCCCCCACTGTTGACTGGCTGGCTACGCCCTTGATCCCACCTTATGTATGGCGGCGGTCAAGTAGAGCGGGGACAAATAGGAATACACTGAGAGTCAACGCCCTCATTTAGAGGAGGAGTCCGCAGGCTACACCAACCGCTTACGATTAGGCGATTCCAATGAAAAGGTGACCTTAGTGCGTATTTGTGAAGATCATTAAACTTAATAACTATTACGCAATGGTTCCTTTGAGCTAAGAACGACACGGTTTTACTCACCATCCATTTTTGTCGGGATTCAATTCCTCTTTTTCTTCATCTTTGCTAGAACGCTTGCCGTTCCTCATTTTGGCTTGGTTTATTCAAGAATAAGTACTTTTCTTCTTTTTAAACACATCAGTCACTATATGTTGACTAGCACACACTGAGTTTTATAAGTAGTTCTGTGTTATACGTGTTTAAGTGATTCAGATTACGCATGAATTTAATAAACAATGATAATATTAATGGAGGCTGAGTTTATTAAAGATATAAAATTTTTTTTTATATAAAATAGCATTGATATGATTAGGTATATACTGTATATAGTTAATTATAGCATGTTTAATACGACCACATATGTGACCGCGGCCGGAACGCCACTTATCCCGGTCCTGGGGGCCTACCGCGAAAACCGAAATTCGCAAATTGCGGAGATCTTTCTCTTTTACTCTTAGTAAGACGTAATCAGAGTGACAGAGAAAAATGCCCGCATTTGACGAATTTCGATTTTCCCGGTAGCCGCCCTGAGCCAATCTCATCCAGAAGTGACCCGCAATCTTCCGAATGTCGTCCAACCAACGAGCCAACCACCAAAATTCACTAATTACTAAGGCACTCAGCATACGGCGCGTAAGTAGCCGTAAGTAAGCGTAAGAGACGCGTAAGCGTATCGTAATACGCGCGTAGAACGAGAGCGCTACGAGCACGTACAAGTTCAAATAAGTCCGCACTAGCGTCGTCGTAGCGTAGCGTATGAGACTTCTGTCATCATTACGACCGGCGTGGCGTGATACAGGCGTAAAAAACAAAACTTCTGACAGTTCTGACATAATCAAACAATAAAAATCTTCACCTGACGAGAGAGTAAGCTGATAAGCTCGTCGATACATCCACCGAAGACATCAGACGCCAGTGACGCCAAGATTTCAACTAGTGAGGATTTCACTTATAAAACGATTATTACGCTTACGCGACGGTTACGCGAAGCTTGGTGCCCAGAACTCTACGCGTCTCGTATTCGTAACGTTTTAACGATACGCTGACGCGATGCTTTCGCTACGCTCCGTGTGCTGAGGGCCTAAGCCCTACATGTTCAGAGCCCTAGTCAACCGTAGTAGTACCAAAACAAGGTTGTGAGGTTCTGGTTGCCACCTGATTTACTAAAATATAATAATTATTGCTCTAAATAAATACTCAACATACCAGAAATTGTCGATTTGTCGATTCCGTATTTAATTTTGTACCTAACAGATTTACTGACGTCAATGCAACTTTCTGTCATTTATCAATGACAAAATTTATTTACGCAGCGTTTATTTACACTTCGGAGAAGGGGAAACTGAATGGCATTGATTTTTTTAAATAAAAAAGTAATTAATAGCGTTGTTGTAACACGGACATCATATTTAAATCCACTAAACAATTAAAAACGATCAAATTCCGAATATCGATCGTCCGATATAAGAGCTCCCCGCGGTTTTCATCGATTTTTGGCGAGTTTTGAGTCGTTACTCCTTTATTTGCACTACAGATAGAATTATAAGACAAACGGCTATCGGTTCTTTAACCTTTTATCTCTATTTTTGTCTGCCGGATTTTGAAAGAAATTAATACTTACTTTTTTATAATTTTTATAAACATTGTCTAAACAAACACTATTTACGTAACTAGATTGCTATGAAGGATCTTACATATATGAGATCTACATATTTGGGTTCGTCTTTGACGTCTCTAAAAATTTGTCAGAGAGTTTAATTTTAAATTAATTCACAAAAAAGTTATGGCCAGAAAACCAGTTTTTTGGCCTAAAATTCTTCAACTTTGATGCCAAATATCTCGAAGATAACGACTTAGACTTTGAAGTAAATATGGGATACTATGATCAGCTACTAAAACATTAGAAAACTAAGGGATTCAGATCGAAGGTCATTGGCGTTAGGGACCCCCTTAACAGGCCATAAGGCAAGTGTACACGCTCGTAGGGGCCTTATCAGAAAAAAAAAACATTGATTATCTCAAAAATGGAGTTAATTAGAATACCAGTTTCTTTGAGAAACTTACTTAATTTAAGCTCAGGAATTAACAGACTTAAAAAACACCGTGTTCATATGTTTAGCTACCGTAGCTATCGGGAAAGGATATCTAGGTGATTGTATTTTAAACTCTAGAGAGTAGAACTGTTTTTTCCGATAAAAGTAACGATAAGAATAATAAATAAATTGCAAAACCAATAGTTGAATGCTCTGAAACTTATAGCATATTAAATAAGTAATAAAATTATGTCCCGACGAGAATTTTTTTATTAGCTTGGCATTTTTTTCATTACTCTGACATTTGCGTGTACAGTAATATTACATTACTATAGAGGCCGAGAAACGAAGGGTTGCAGGCCAAGTAGATATACCTAGATGGACGAGCGTAGCGCGATCGGATAGGGATACGCGGCCGGCAACCCCGTTTCTCGCCGAGATTTGAATAGTGCTTATCTCAAACTTCCAATGAAATAATAATAAAAATAGGATGATCATGATTATTTCATGTCTTAAAAAAGAAAAAAAGGCGTTGAACCAACTAACCAAGAACACTCAAGATTCAACCAAGATCCAACTCTTTAAGAAAAGGAAAAAATACAAGACCTGTATTTGCGAATTCGAAGGTTTCATATTTCCGTCATATTAACTACATCTCTTTAAATTTATAGCTCATTACAGTCATTCCTCGGAATCTCCTTCCTCAAACAACTTGTGTCGATTTAAAACACTCCCTTCGGTTGTGTTTTAATTAATCGCCACTCGTTTCAAATTTCCTATTTTTCGCACTCGTATCGTAATGTACTATTATACAATCGTGATATAATAGAGAGCTTTTCAGTCGAGTACCGTGTTTTGGCAACGAAGCTTGCTGAGTATATTTTAGTACAATAAATATTTAGTAGGTATAAGGTATCTTCTTCCTCGCGTTGTCCCGGCATTTTGCCACGGCTCATAGGTGCCTGGGGTCCGCTTGACAACTAATCCCAAGATTTTGGCGTAGGCACTAGTTTTTACGAAAGCGACTGCCATCTGACCTTCCAACCCAGAGGGTAAACTAAGCCTTGTTGGGATTAGTCCGGTTTTCTCACGATGTTTTTCCTTCACCGAAAAGCGACTGGTAAATATCAAATGATATTTCGTACATAAGTTCCGAAAAACTCATTGGTACGAGCCGGGGTTTGAACCCGCGACCTCCGGATTGCAAGTCGCACGCTCTTACCGCTAGGCCACCAGCGCTTCTCTAGTAGGTATAAGGTATGTGTATAAAAAAAAAGATTTTTTATAAATACGTATCGAAAGAAAATTACAATTTCTTTGTCAAATAAATATAAATTGATAATACCTATTACACACATATGTACAGTCAACCAATTAGAATCCTAGGCCACTATAGAACCTTGTCGCTTTAACTACTCTAACATGACATGCATCACTCAATAAGCACTGTCGTAGAAGTCATTATGACATGGTTCTATAGTGGCCTAGGAATCAAATTGGTTGACCGTACATCACATCTGTAAAACCACATACTTTGGATAAATATTGACCATTCTGTATGTACGGGGATTTCCACCTTGCAAGTGAGATCACCTCTACTATAAGGTAAAGATTTTTTTAAATACGCCTTTTGATCAAAAGATTTCCTCTTAAACTCAGCCTTCACGAACAGGTTTTAAATTTTAGGGCACAGCATTTGCAAGTCCTAATACATTCACTTCACTAATTCCTTTTTCAAATGTTGTATTAAATTAGAATGCCTAATAAAAAATATTGATCTGTACCCCTAGTGTAACTTTGATCGACATCATAACGTGACGAACGCGTTTGCGTTAAGTCTCATTTTGTATAGGATTTTGAGGTTCCAAAACGTCCCGCTTGGCGCGCTCTTTCGAAATCCAATACAAAATGAGACTAAACGCAAACGCGTACGTCACGTTTGGAAATCGAATTTAGTTACACTAGGGGTACAGGCATTTTAGTGAAAATTATTAACTGTGTCCACTGTAGCATCATAATTTAACAAAGACCTTCTTTTATTAAATAATCACACACGTACATTTGAAACCTAAATACAAATTACTAAAACAATAAATGTATCGCTAAAAAAAACTGTCACATATATACGAACTTGAAAAAACATTTCACTTTAAAAAAAGCGCGCGATAAATAAGACCGAGTAGTGACGTCCCGCCTTATCGAGCGGTAACCGTGTACTGTCAATATGATGTGACTTTTCTGCAATCTTAAAATCGGCAAATTGACGTATCGATCACAGGGATTTATATGCAAAATGTACACATTTCTTTTTCAAGGAAATAAGATGTATAGTTTTAAGGTTCTGTTCAAATATTTCCGATAGTGTGTTTTTATTTAGGATTTGTTATTTGGATTCTCTGAGTAAGCCAATATAATTATAATTTAAATATTGAATTTACAGAATACCACTAACAACTTTCTTACATTTGGAAAATCCGTTATTTTTCTTATGTGTTTTAGGCAAACAGACATCTAGTTATATATGTACACAAAACGGCCAAAAATTGTTAGGTTTTCAAGAATTTCTTAATAACTGGTCTTCTTAATCAATTTTAGGTATATTTATTAGGTTAATAACCGGTGTTTAAGTTAGTCCGTTTTTTTGCATTATCTAGCTGAGTTTGTTGACATGCTACCACTTGATCACAATGCTGTTATCGTACATTGAAGACAAGTACGTCTTTCGAATGCTAAAAAACGAAGTATAATAGTTACTTTTAAATATATTTAAACCACGGAACTTCAAACATTAAATTTTATTTAAGATGTAATGAACGACTTGAAAGGCGATTAATATTACGACATATGATAGACTTATTTCATAACGATAAGATTTCTACTCAGATTAGCAATTATATGTTAATCTGAGCAAGATTTGATAAAAATTATATGCATTATGAAATTGTCTTCCGTAAATTGAAACTACAATATGCCACCTTAGCAACGTCTAAAAAAAAGCGGCCAAGTGCGAGTCGGACTCGCGCATGAAAGGTTCCGTACCATTTAAGACGTATTAAAAAAAATCTACTTACTAGATCTTGTTCAACATTTTACCACTTTGGACACACATTTTACCACTTTGGAAGTGTCTCTCGCGCAAACTATTCAGTTTAGAAAAAAATTATATTAGGAACCTAAATATCATTTTTGAAGACCTATCCATAGATACCCCACACGTATGGGTTTGATGAATTTTTTTTTTATATTTTATGACGTATTAAAAAAAAACTACTTACTAGATCTCGTTCAAACCAATTTTCGGTGGAAGTTTGCATGACAATGTATATCATATATTTTTTTAGTTTTTTCATTCTGTTATTTTAGAAGTTAGGGGGGGGGGGGGGGGGCACGCATTTTACTACTGTGGAAGTGTCTCTCGCGCAAACTATTCATTTTAGAAAAAAATGATATTAGAAACCTCTTACTAAGTTTGAACAGTATAGCTCTTATAGTTTCGGAAAAAAGTGGCTGTGACAGAATCGGACAGACAGACGGACATGACGAATCTATAAGGGTTCCGTTTTTTGCCATTTGGCTACGGAACCCTAAAAAGTGAAACAGAAAAACAGTCTCAAAGGCATTTCAGTTCTTTGATTTCATTGATTCCATTCCATATTTATAATTGTATTTTGTTATTTTTATTCATTGCAAATATTTGACATGTAAAAGTGTCCCTGTGGCCTATTTGCTGAATAAATGTGTTTGTTTGTTTGTCACACGTCATCATCATCATCTCAGCCATAAGACGTCCACTGCTGAACATAGGCCTCCCCTTGGACCGCCACATGTACCGGAAGCGACCCACATCCAGCGTCTTCCGGCGACCTTAATAAGGTCCTCTGTCCATCTTGTGGATGGTCGTTCTACGCTGCGCTTGCTAGTCCGTGGTCTCCACTCGAGCACTTTTCGACCCCTGCGTGCAATGTGGCCTGCCCATTGCCACTTCAGCTGGCTAATCCGGTGGGCTATGTCGGTGACTTTAGTTTGTCTACGGATCTCCTCATTTTTTGTCACACGTACGACTTTAATTTATGTACGAATATCTTAGCGTGTTAGAGTTCTAGTAAGATCAGTACCCCTAGTGTAAATATTTTCGACAGCGAAACGTGACGTACGCGTTTGCGTTAAGTGTCATTTTGTATGAGATTTTTGACTTTCCAAAACGTCCCGCTTGGCGCGCTGTTCAAAAACCGCTTCGCTATCGACTAAATTTACACTAGGGGTACAGTTAGTGTGTCTACAAGGAAAATACGAGACCAATTAGTATGCTCACTAGGATATTACTGTAATAGCCACACAATATGTCTGACCTTGGTGACAAATAATAACATAATTAGCAAAAACCTTTATGTTGCCGTCGCGTCGCCTCAACAATATTTTGAACTCTTATTGAATAATATATTTATTTCAAGAATTTGGCATTACATGAGCAGCAATTGATCCCCACACTAGGATCAGCCTGTTTTATAAGGTGCGGCGCGCGCACGCGGGCGCACGCACAGGCGCCGGTCGCGCGCGCGCACGCTCTACTCAACTCCGTGCTCGAGGCACACCCGGAGTGTGACTTGTTTGTGAGTGCAATCGGACGACTGATGACTGAGTGTAAGAGAGTGATAGAGCGAGAGATGCCTGTAAGTAGTATTATATAATGTGATTATGTAGATACTTTTGTACTCAATTACTGTCTCCCAATTTGTGCCGCTGTGGCTTTAGCTGTTAAGGTGCAATTGTAAACTGATTAAATAAATAAACAAACAAATAAACAAATAATAAGGTGTAGTGATGGGAAGCAACCGTCAAACAAACAAACAATAGTTATTTGTGCAACAAGAAAGGAAAGTTGGTTTTTCTTGCGAGTGTTGATTTAGAGTCCCGAGTAAGCAAAAGATTCTAAGTTAGAATCTTGAGCGTGGTGAGTGACTCAAAAACACGAGACGTAAACAACTTTGCTCTCGTATGACACATACAACTTTTCACCTCAGTAGTGAGAACATGTTAAAGGCATCATCATTATAACGAAAGCTTCTAGAATTATTCATGTATTCATGGCCTTCACTAAATTAAAAAGCTACTTTGTCTCATTCCCTGGAGTGACGAAAGTAGGCTTGTTCGAGCTGGTTAGGTGAAACCATTTATTCAGCAAATAGACGACCGGTTTGGCCTAGTGGGTAGTGACCCTGCCTACGAAGCTGATGGTCCCGGGTTCAAATCCTGGTAAGGGCATTTATTCGTGTGATGAGCATGGATATTTGTTCCTGAGTCATGGGTGTTTTCTATGTATTTAAGTATTTATAAATATTTATATATTATATATATCGTTGTCTAAGTACCCTCAACATAAGCCTTATTGAGCTTACTGTGGGACTTAGTCAATTTGTGTAATAATGTCCTATAATGTCCCATAATATTTAAATAGGCCACAAAGGCACTTTTACATGACATATTTTTAAGAAACTCGTTTTTATAATGTGTATGTTGTGTCCTAAAGCACCCCAGAGGTGCAAAGGGCCTTCACAAGCTCGCGCCACGCCTTCCTATCTTCAGCTCGTCCTCTGGCCTCGCTCCAGCTCAACCCGACCGCTAGTAGCTCTCTTAGGACGGACCGTTGCCAAGAGTGTACAGGGCGCCCGGAGCCACGGTTTCCGTCCGGCGGTTTCCACGCGAAAGCTATGGTAGCATTATTCGTTTCCCGTCTTCGAATAGTATGTCCTATTCATCTCCATTTCCGTGTCGCAATTTCTTCGTCAATGGGTGTTTGCCGGGTTTGTTTTTTATAATACGTCGCAGATAATATTAGGCACAATGGCAGCGACATTGCCCTTGTGTACTAATTATAGAGCATTGGAAAGCGGCAGTCGGTTCAATCTTTGTAACGTCACACATTTCGCGGTAGGAGCCGTCATTCTATTGTTTTTGTTGATTATGCAAAGGCAACATTGAAATTATTGGGTTGCATTGCAATATACAAGGTGCCCGTGAGCATTGCAAGACATTTTAACTAAGCATTCCTGGTAATATTTAGAAACTAAAATGTCATATACAATTTTCTGGATTAGGCTTAGTTTCAGAGATAATTAAATGTTTTTCGAAATCATTCTTTCGCCATAAGTCGGTACAAAACACATTTTTGACTGCGGTATTGCCACTTTAAGGTCTAGTCTGGACATACCTATTGATTGACATCGAACTTATCAAATAAAAAAAAACTTTTTAGATAATTTTAGGTTATGTGTTTATCAATAAAAATTACGTTTTATGTACAGGAGTGTTCAAAAAAAGGAAAAAAAAAAACAAAAAATTTTTTTTTGTCGAATTTCACAAAAAGTCATATAACATTTTTTGCTTCTGTTGCCATCAGGAATGCACCGTTAAAATCTCTCGCAATGCTCACGAGCACCTTGTATAATATTATATTAAATATTTATCCATTATAATTAATATTTATCCATTTAAATAATAATTATACAAAGATTTTAAAAAGTAAAGATGTCTTTTTTTTTAATACTACTTCGGTGGCAAACAAGCATACGGCCCGCATGATGATAAGCAGTCTCCGTAGCCTATGGACGCCTGCAATTCCACAGGAGTTACACCCTCGTTGAGCTCTGCTAACCTTACCGGCAGGAACACAACACTATGAGTAGGGTCTAGTGTTACTTGGCTGCTGTTTTCTGTAAGGAGGTACTTCCCCAGTTGGGCTCTACTTTAGATCTGGAATGAAATCCGCTGTGCTGTGCCCTACCACACAAAGCGAGATGACATTCACAATGCCCATGCCTCTCTTTTGGACGTAGTTTAAAGACATACCCGGGTCCAATGCCTATCTCAAAATCACGAATTGTATGGACTTATATAGGTGATGGTATCAAATGGGTCGAAGATCGACGATTTCCTTTCCGTTCCGGGTTTCCGTTAATATAATTCTGATCGAAAATTCTCGTTTGATGTCCCTGGGGGGAATGCTACAACGCGATTGGTTGATGAGTTCGCAATTCGCATCACGGGCGCGATTGGTCGCACCTAGTTGCGTTAGACTGCACGATGGGTTCGAATTTGTGCATGACACAAATATAATATCGAATTTGTGCTGTAAGTACTACGAGTATCTTTAGGTAGTAATTATAAGTCAATGTAATTACATATAATAATTAGGATTAAATATCAATAGGTAACTAGCAGATACCTATCCAATCTATTCATGTTCGAAGCAGGTATATTATGCTACAGATTTTATACCAGAAAATTAGCACATTGGTTGACATTGTCACAAGCGTTTCCGTAAATTATCACATCTAGGTGTTAAAAAGGTTCACCTAAAGCCCGACCAGAAATATATGATCATTGTCAGGAGGGCGCTGTTATTCTCATGTATAGGGTGACAGTTCAGTTTAGTATGAAAAAAATAGTTCCAATGAAATTCCGCAATATGGCGCGTGTTAATATATTACTGGTCAGGCTTTACGTCTTGCTATACGTCTATACAGCTTATATGTATATCAACTTGCACTCGTGTGATTATTTAAGATTACATAGCAATTTGAACCCAATTAACGTGGCTTGAAGCGTGAGCAACTGAACCACACTAATCGTACATGTCCAAATTGGCAATTTGATAATTCGTAGCAATATGAATAACAACATTGTTAAATTTATAGAAAATTTCACTATAAGAATGCAAGGTTAAACGTATACATGCAAACGCATGTCATGTGTTGCATCAGCTGCATCACCCATATGTTGTGTACTATGTACATTACGTTGTCGCTCTAAAGCGCCAATTACATCCACACTTCGCGATATCGAGCCCGAAATCAGTCCCGATGTCGGGCCTGATAATCGTTTTCCGTTTCACGGAATATCAGCACATCTTTAAAAATATTTGAAATGTAAAAAATACTTTGTGTCTAATTGCCAAAAATGTGCAACGTTAGATAATTTTGCATATTAACCATTTTTTTGATCGATTATTGTTTATTTTTTGGTCATAACCGATTATACAACCGGTAATGACATTTGTCCGATATTGCATACGGCTGACTAGCTAAAGAAAGATTGGTGGGATGCTGTTGTTCTCTGGCATTACTTAATGAAGAAGTGTAAATGCATCGCTGTTAAAAGTCAATTCAATAGTGTGTTTTATCTTGAAAGGGATCACATATCAGTTTACGCTGTCGCCATACCATATTCCACTGTAATCAGATATCTAGTATGTACCGGTCTGCAACTCGCAAAAATATTCATTAGGAGCACTAGCAAATTTGATTTTAAATTAAGCTCATTTGTTACTATTTCTACTATTGAGTGATTTCGTAGATCCTATACGATTTGAATTGTATTTAGAGACCGATATAAAACGATAACTTTCTACTAAATAAGTTCTAGTCTACACCAAATAACGTTATTCAATTATCAAAGATTTCAAAAGAAAAGGTAGGATCGTTCATATAATTCCAACGGAACATACTCGTTTGGTGTGTCTCGGTGGAATTATCCAACGGGATTGGTTGATGAGTTCGCATCACGTGCGCGATTGGTCGCAACTAGTTGCGTTGGACTGCACGCTTGGCTCGCATTCGTGGATAGCGGTGCCACTGACACCGCTGTTCTGGCACCATTCTTAGTGCCGTAAGGTCCAATTTTTAGGGTTCCGTAGCCAAATGGCAAAAAACGGAACCCTTATAGATTCGTCATGTCCGTCTGTCTGTCCGATTATGTCACAGCCACTTTTTTTCGAAGTAATATATATGTCAACGTCAATAATAAAATGTATTCTAACACTGATATATTATATCTATGAACAGGTCTTACTGGCACTAAGAATGGTTCTAGTTCAGTGGTGTCACTCACGAATTCGAACCAATCGTGCAGTCTAACGCAACTAGTTGCGACCAATCGCGCGCTTAATGGGAACTCATCAATCAATCGCGTTGTGACGTTAGACTGCATGTTTGTATAGAATTCGTGTGCGTGACACCGCTGTACTGGCCCCATTCTTTTTTTTTTTTTTTTTTGAATCAAAAGAAGATTACAAAAAGCCTTAAACTACTAATCTGCCAAACTGCAGTGCAGTGCAGTAGTGCTTCTTATTGTCCGTAAGACTCGTCCTTAGATATATGTCAAGGATTTCTTTAAACTGAAGAAATATACTTAATCGCGTTTAGAATTTTAAAGATTCTACTTAAGAGTATAGTTAATCCGACAATTCTATGATTTAAATGTGGAATAGATGTACTTAAGTAGGATTTATACATGATTTTATTAGGCTTGAGACTATCTGGCTCTTGCAATCAGATAAACTTGAGATAATGGGCCTAAGTAATCTAACTGTTGTTTATTATAGCGTATCTTTTAGTCCTAGTTTTATGAGATACAGTGTACATTATCCACACTTAACATGTTGAGAAATACGTAAGCAAATAATATGTACATAAAACGATTTCAGATAAACTTGAGATTATATGTTGTTTATGGATGCGTTTCAGCGGGACTGGCGGGACCTTGCTCAGCACAGGGAGGATTGGAAAGCTAGAGGGGAGGCCTTTGCCCAGCAGTGGGACACACAAATAGGCTAATAAAAAAAAAAAAAAAAAAAAACTTATTATACCTTGGCTGCCTTTAGCAGTTTTAAAATATGTAATTTCATTCCTAATCTTACACAGACTTGGCTAAAATACCTATCTCTTAATACGTCATTCAAAAACAAATGAATAAAGAATGCAAGCGGGTTATTCGCGGTCATTTCGCATAAATATTTGAGATATGAATCATACATCGCATTAAAATAATTATAAGAGTTTTTTCCTGTTTAGTCTCTGGAGTTTCATCTTGGCTATTATTTAAAAACTTGCTACTATTGAGCAGACGCACAGAATAAATAATACTAGGTACATAAATTACACTTCCTAAAAAACCGAAGTCTGACAGCGATTCAGGGACGAATCATGCTGTCCCTTTCTAATGTATGGCTTTTCCCTTTCGGCTATTAAGGGTTGTCAAAATTCAAGTCATTATTTTATCTGTGATCGTGCACGCATAGGGACGTCAAGTTGTGCCAAACCTAATAATTGCTCGGAGCGATGCTGAGCCGAACGGAGCCGAGAATGCCCGACAGGAGGAGTGTCGCCCCACTGGCAGACGGAAGACTATTGATAGATCAAGATGTGGATCTCCAATTTGAGGATGTTTTCTTCTTTCGTCTTTTAAGAAAAAAATCGGGGTCTTCCACCGAGGACTAAGTACTTTACAAATTTATAGTTATGAGATTTTTACCAGTATTTGTAGTGAAAGAAGATATTACTTGGCAAATTCCATAGTTTCTAGGTCAACGGGTCTATACCCATATCTCATAGTTCATGGCATAGTTAATAAAAAAAAAAACTTTATTTTTATTTTTTTAATTAACTATGCCATTTAGTTTCCCTTAACGTTCTTACCGATACCCCCAAGTTAACGGAATTCAATAAAAACATGGTGTATACCTACTTGCTGCATATGTCCTATCGCAACTTCGCAAGGGAAAGGGACTGATGAAAGATCAATAATGTTATCTGTTAGTGCAGCGCACAGCACCTGACAGGAATTAGCCAATACACAATTCAAAGTGTTAAATCACCACAATTTGTCCACATAACATATTTATTAAATATATTTGCATAAGTGTAATGGATGTATACTTCAGCTAGTCTTTTACTTTTACGCGACTACAAGTGTAGGTATGTAATATAGCAATTGATATGTCACAGGTTTAGGTGTAAGGGACTTCTGTAAAAAATTACTTGTTATACATAATGTAATTCAAGTTATGGCTAATATGGTGTGATTTAATTTAGTCTAATGTGAGAATAAAAGAATTAGAATTGTTTATTTAAACGAAGAAACCTTATCAACATTTAAAAGATATCCTGCGGCCGCACACTAGGCTAGCCTGTCATGGGGCAGCCAGATTCAGTTTCAAAAAAGTAGTTAAAAAAAAATGCTAGTTACTCCGGTAACATACAGCATTAAGAAAAAGACTGCACAAAAAAATTGACAGTGTGTGCTGGCATGTGTTTGTGGGTGGGCATGGAAGGCTAGTGGAGGGAGAAGGAAGTCGCTAGAAATGCTAAACTAGTGGAGCCACCAGCCACCCCACACGCCAATGCAATGCAATGCAAGCTTTAGCAGCTCAATCATGGCAGAATATCGTAGCAGCATCATAATGAATACCACCTAACCATGTGAATCTAATATACACTAGCCATAATAGTAATGCTCTACTGTAGGCTGATCAACAATTTTAACACGGAAGACACGGTATCAGATCTCGGCGGATTTTTATCGATAGATGCGTACCTAAGTTTACTACATAGTTTTGAGCGTTTTGGCCATCACTAGACATTGTTTAGGGATACTGAAGAGTTAAAAGTTTTATGTTAAAATATCCACAAAAACGTTTAAAGTGGTAAAATAAATATTCATATTATTGCGGAGAAGCAAAGCATGCTAAAAGTTATCATTTTAACTAAATCTCAAAATGTTATAGTTACTTGCTATTAAATTGTATAAAACGTTGGCACAAGCTGGTTATTGGTCAATAGGGTAATTGTGGTACTTGAAACAATAAATACGGAAAACTCACCATATAAATAAGATCGAATGGCTTAAGACGCGAAATATAGCTAACTTAATAAATAAATGGTGGATGAATGACCATGATTGTATACGCACAGAACTAATTTATAAGAACACTTATTTTCACTGGCACTGATAGTCTTTATTATAAATCCATTAGTAATCTAATTATATTTTGCAAATTAATAACATAACCTAAGTCATTGTCACACAAGCACCTCCGTCAAGGGCGCACAAACAGCTGTTTTTGACTTTGCAAATGCAAAACATCGCTGCGCTACTACGATAACGTAGTGATTATATGCTCTTTGACTACGATTTGGTGCCCTACTCACTCTTTTCTCGCTCAAACTAAAATTGAAATATATATTATTCATTTAAAAATCTAGGCATGATGGGTAAAAGTGGTTGTGAATTATATTCATTTATATAATTAGATTAGATTTTAATTCATAAGAAATATTAATATTGTAAAATATGAATATAGCTTGGCAATAAAATTACGTATTTTTAAGATATGGCAATGTCACAATGACACGCAGGCTGCTGGCCGCTTGTTAGATTTATTTGCTGATAAAATATTACTAAAAACTACACCCTATTTGTAAACATACAGAGTTGCTTTTATAATGAGGAGTTATAGCTGAATGAGTTAAAATAGTTTTATTCAGATACGACATTTCACTGATTGAAAATGACAGCACTAAATTATCAAAATTCAAAAAGATTAGTCTCAAAATTACAAAATATGTAACATATTTCACATAAACCCGTATCAAAATAATTACATGCTCAACATTAAATCTTTGCTTACATAAGACTCTAAAGGAAACTATCTAAAAGCCAAATATGGATTGAAAACTGTTACCTAACATCTGATAGCGTAAATGGTCATAATAATAAATAAATTAGTATACGAGACAGCCTTGAAGGTGGTCAATGAATTGAACCAGTGCACGCCGCCTGAGCACGACACGACGGAAGTTGATTTGGTCCTGATATAATACCATTTAAGTATGGGTAACGATGGGGACTTTTTCCGCGATACTAAAGTGCGGTATTTAGGTAAGTTTCCCTGTTCTTTAGAGTTTTTAAGTATACCTAATAATTTTTGTAGGCAGTAAATATTAGATTAGGTACCTAAAAGTTTTATGTAGTCCCAGTTCCCCAAATTTTATTTACAATAACAATATACATAATGGATAATCAGAGGTATTACTATTTATTTAAAACTTTATTGCACAAAAGAAAAACTTGATGTACAAAAGGCGAACTTAATGCCATGAGGCATTCTCTACCAGTCAACCTTATGGCGAAGCAGAAAAGATTTACTATAAAAAATAAATAAGTAAATAATAATAATTTATTTCAGACTCATAAAATCTTATAACTAGCTTAAATGTAAAATAAGCCCTTGGGGGACAGTACCAAGTATGCTGGCGGCATTTCTACATTGTATCGCAATACTGATATGTTGTGCTAGGAAGCTGCCAGCTCTTCGGTGACCAGTTATGTCAACCAGACTTGTAACTATATTTGTTTACAAGTAATTAAAATTCGTGAAGTGAATTGTACCATGTATATTTATTTATATTATTTGCAATACATCCAGTTTTTGAAATATTAGCTGCCATAGATTACTTAATAAATTTTATGGTACACAATTATTTATGGTAAAATATTACAGAGTGCTTATGATACGTGATAAAATAACAATAACAGATACAAATGCGGATTACTCACTGTTCGTCCCTGGTGATGTAAAAGTCACTGAACAGATTCATGTTGCAGGCTACGCCAATGAGGTTGGCGAGGCGTTCCGGCCGCTGGTGTCAAGGAATGCGGTGAACCTCAGCTACAAGGTGGCCGGGGCTTATGTGCTCGCTGACACTGCTGACAAAAGTTTGAAGATGTTATGGGTAAGTGTATAAAACTGTACTTTATATCTCAAACGATAAAATAGCAGTTTCACTGGCCAAGTTATTGCTTATTATCACAAATCATCATTTATAAGTGTTAATCATAATAATAGATTGGTCAATTATACTGTAATTTTAGTATAATATAAGCTTAAAAAAAATATAAGCTTCCTAAATCATACAAATATGGCTGGTCTGATAAAGACCGCCGGACGGACGGAGGTGCAGTGTAATTCCATATAACGTCACTCCATATAATGATTCACTTCCTATAGCATCGACATTTATTGGCTATAGTAGCTTTACTTTAATATAATGAAAACTCTCAATAGCGTCAAAAAACGTCCGGTCCCTTGAGTGTCGCTCTAGAAAAAGGGACCTTATTGTCGATGGCGCTTACGCCGCACTGCGTCGCGCAGCGTTGTATTTCTATCGGAGCATCGTTTATTACGGCGGAAGCGCCATCGACAATAAGGTCCCTTTTCATAGATAACGTCACATATAGAGTTTACACTGTTACACTTAAAAGGTTATTGTAGGTAATTATAAAAAAAAATAGGACAATCTTACACAAACTCACAATAAGCTCAATAAGGCTTGCATTGTGGTTATTAGACGATTATATATTTAATAAATAGATATACATAAATACAGAAGGAAGTAGGAAACATCCATAACCCAGGAACAAATATCTGTGATGAACACACAAATGGATGCCCTTACCAGGATTTGAACCCATTATCTCCTCCTATATAGAGACCCACTTTCTATTATCAACTAAAAAATAATATATTTTAATTTTATATTTCAGAGGGAGGGTAAAATCTCAAGCATGATTATTGGCACAGGCGACGCCCTAATCTGGCAGACCCTGGCCTCCATCCTCATCCCCGGAGTCACCATCAACAGGTATGAGAAACCATCGTCTATGTCACATCTATGTCAGAGGTGTCCGAACTACGTCCTGCGGGCCAAGAATCCTGGGTGAATCAACTTTTTCTTGTCACTCATTGCCATGGTTATATTCTCAACCCCTGGTTTTATGACAAATAACCAAACATGCATTTTTAAGGTTTGTATAAGCCCTTTCCATCATGTACAATACATAATTTAGAGCAGGGGTGGCCAACTTGATTAGACCCAAGAGCTCATGTTTACTAACGAAGCCCTCTGCGATCTACCAATTACATACTTCTTGAAACCTTAAATGAATCCGGCCTACGTATTTATATTTTTTGCCTTGCCACGATCGACTGGATTAATAGTTGCGATCGACCGGTAGATCGCGATCGACCTGTTGGCCATGCCTGATTTAGAGGATATATATATATATATTTTATAGTCTTACTAGTTTACCAACATAGCTGTGCAATATACTTAATAAGATAATTTTAAGTATAAGTACTTACTTATTGTATAATAATAAATGGCTGTGCCCTTACAGGGTCTGTATTCAATGTAATATATGATATGAGCAATAAAAAAATTGTGTTGCACTCGGAGGCAAAGTTTGTTTAACCGACAACCGACTGAGACTTGAAACCCTCGCAACGCACAACATTGAAGATCTTTCTGGATTGACCCATTGGTTGACTGGTAGAGAATGCCCTAAGGCATTAAGTCCGCCATTTGTACCATCATGTATTGTGCAATAAAGATTAAATAAATAAATAAGATCCACTTCCCGAACCACTTGCTACGCTCGTGGTTCAATTTTGAAATCTTTCGCTTGCTCGGATATCAATGTTAGCACGAGCGGTTAAACAATAACAAAAACAAATACCTAACTATTTTTTCCAGGATCGTCTTCTATACAGGCCGAGCACTCAAAGGTAAACCAGTGCCTCCAGCAGTCCAGCGGTTCGCGCCTGTTGCAGTCGGCCTGGCCTGCATCCCCATCATAGTCACTCCCATCGACCGGGCAGTTTCCATGTTCATGAACGCCACATACAGACTTATCTTCGGACACCACCATTAAACATTTATTGAGTCAGGTAACTTCAACTTGAGAATATGAATCACTATGATTTTTTTAAAATCTCACAATATTCTTGGTATTTTTTATCTTAGAACAAATGAGAAGTGCGGTAGAGGCTGACCTCGTGAAAAAATCAACAAAGTTAAACTTGACATTCAGGCTAATTAGAACGTATACTGATATCAGAATGATATGTCTTTTAGTTATCGTGCGTCTTGATTAAGGCTGCACCCGACGCTAACGACCTCGCGCGTGTGGGCGGAGCTTATACCCCTCAGCGCTCCCCCGCTGCGAAAGATCGAGCGCGCAAAACTATGCGTTTGGAATAGAATTTCGCTTGCTCGCGCGCGCAACGCAGCAACACGACTTGCCCCGCACTGACTATTTTATTTTCTTTATTTAGGATTACCAACAGATCTTACATGCTCTTAAATCTATATGACAATCAGAACTGATGTTTATCTAATTATAGGTAACTAAAGGGAATTATAGGAGAGCGGGGTAATGGTAGGAACCTAGGCGGGATTTAGGCATATTGTTTTATAATTTTGAAAAAAGGCAAGAAAACCAAATAATTTTATAGTGTTTTGTGAGAAAGATTGTAAAGTTTCATATATTTTCGATAAAAGTTGCAGTAGTAATAAGTAATCCAACTGAAAGAAATAGAGGTGACTTTAAGATTTTTTTTCTTCATTTATTTAAATTAAAACAGATTTCAGGTAAAAACATTACATTGCTCATAAAATATTTATATATTTTATCTTGTATATTGTTATATATTTTTTCTGCTCGAAAAGTGTAATATTTAATATAAAAAATGGTTCAGAGTAACTTAGTTTACGGTATTTTGCGGGAGGAGGAACCTGAATGGTATAGAAGGTACAGGCAAGGAACAAAATCTCCATATACCAAAAAGTGTCCGACAAAAAATCATAAATAGGTGGCGCTACAATACCTAGAATACTTGAGAAAAAAATCTAATCATAGACAGCGCACTTCACTCCGTCAATAACGCCTAGGTTCTTAGCTACTCTAGCGCTACTCTGGAGAGATTTGGAACTATTATTTATAGCTGACAGCTGGACAATTTTGCAACAATTCTGCCTAAGGAGTTTCTGTTCCTTGCCTCTGCCTTCCATACTTAATGGCATCTAACTGATGTCATTCCGTGTCAGCGTACTTTCGAATTGGCCTGCTTGACACTTCACGTCAATTATTTGAATACACATTGGAGGATCTAACAACTGGAGTCGTCTTACCTCTCACGAAAACCTCTGCCAATGGCCATATGTATGACTATGTCTGTCTGACATGGCTATTTGTACGTTATGTACACATAGCCATGTATTTGAAGTGCCCTTCCCTCGCAATAATCGGCAGAATTTTGTACAGAAAATTGCAGACAAGGCGTCTCCAGTAAAGGTGCTGAAATAATGGAGTTGGCCGGCCGAATTATTTAACAGATGGCGCTAGAATAGGTTGGTTAGGTAATAGTAAAAAAAACCGGACAAGTGCGAGTCGGACTCGCCCACCGAGGGTTCCGTACTTTTTAGTATTTGTTATAGCGGCAACAGAAATACATCATCTGTGAAAATTTCAACTGTCTAGCTATCACGGTTCATGAGATACAGCCTGGTGACAGACGGACGGACGGACAGCGGAGTCTCAGTAATAGGCTCCCGTTTTATCCTTTGGGTACGGAAACCTAAAAAGTAAAAAAAAACCGCATAGTATTCGGTCCATAGGACAGACAGACAGACATTGGCGTCAAACATATAACACCTATAATTAATATGAATAATAATTAATTAAGGTTGTCTTGAAGAGATCGCTTACAGCGATAAGACCGCCTGTTGCTACCTTTCTTTACATTGTAAATCTGTTTTTAAATTTATTTTCTTAGAGGTGCAATAAAGAATATTTACTTACTTACCTCTCTTTTGCATCGAGGTTTAAAACAAGATAGTGATAGTAGGTTTAAATTTAATTTGAAGGCAATAAGTTTTTGGCAAAAATGACATATTTGGCACAAGCTTTTATCGCTGACTGTACTTTTCTTTCCACAGACAATTGATACTCATAGAGACAATTCTAAAAACCCCAAAATACGTTGGTTGTGTTGTTTTATCACAGAGTTCCTACGACCACCTCCTGTCTCCATCATCAGTTCAGCTCTATAGTACCACAATATTGCATTGCAACTTACATATGTATGCAAATTTTCAGCTTCATTGTAAGTCGGGAAGTGGGTCAAATTTAATTTGCAAGATTTGACCCGTACATAGGTAAATTGCGAGTAAAAGCTTGTAATGATGAAGAAATAAGTTTTTGGTAAAAATGTCATTTTTGGTACTAACTTTTATCGCTGACTACTTTTCTCTACAGGCAACTGATACTCATTGAGACATTTCTAAAAACCCCAAACACAATTAGTTTGCGTTGTTTTATCATAGAGTTCCTATGGCCATCTCCTGTCTCCATCATCAGATCAGCTCGATAGTACCATAATATTGCATTGTCACCCAACTTACATATGTATGCAAATTTTTAGCTTCATTGGAAGTCGGGAACTGGGTCAAATTAAACTTGCAAGATTTGACCCGTACATACATCATAGGTACAGTCAACCAATTAGAATCCTAGGCCACTATAGAACCTTGTCGCTTTAACTACTCTATACATGACACGCATCACTCAATAAGCACTGTCGTAGAAGTCATTATGGCATGGTTCTATAGTGGCCTAGGAATCAAATTGGTTGACTGTACATTGCAAGTAAAAAAAATAAAGCTTGTAAAAATGCATTTAGACGCTAGATGTGCAAAAGGTATATCTTTAGAAACTCGCTTTCTCAATATTAGACGTTTGTTGGCTTTAAGATGATTAATAGAAATTACCAAAATTAATTAAGTACATGAAAGTTATAGAATTGATGATCAAATAATCGGACAGACAGACGGACATGACGAATCTATAAGGTTTCCGTTTTTTGCCATTTGGCTACGGAACCCTAAAAAAGGATAGGTTACCTAGTCCTCTCATTTAGGAAAATAGTTAGTTGGTTGGTTGGTTGGTTGGTTGGTTAGTGGTTGGTTGGTTGGTGGTTGGTGGTTGGTTGGTAATAGGGCTGTAGTTTGTACCACAATTGCCTACATAATTATAGATATGACATAGTAGCAAAGACGTGTAAAATCAAAGACAATTTCGTGCTTCGAATTTGACAGCTAAACTACCACGCCATCTGTTTTGGGTGCCAAACTAAGGAGTACGTTTTTTTCTTAGACTACCTCTCTTTTACAAACAATTCTCTTTGATTGTTGTCATAGTACCTACATAATTTGTACAATAACAATACAGATTATCAAACAAGTAATATTTGCACTGAATGTCATTGATGAGCTTCACACAATTGTAAAAAAAGCCTGTCAGTTTTATACGAGCAATTTCGAAATAACGCAAATTTTGTCTGTCAACTAAAAACTAAATACACTATTATATTCAATTGTTTGAAACATTGGGTTTCATATAAACCCCGCAATCAATCGTTTGATTGTTTCGAACGTTGGCTACATGTATGTGGCCACTAGGGTTCCTAGCGCGCAAATTTAATGCCTCTCGCCTATTTGCTACAATACCATGTAAAATATAATAGCTATTTATTTTTTAAGAAATCCTATTTTCTAAAAGAATTTTCTAATATAGGACTTTAATGTTATGAAGAAAGGGGACGGCTGTTTCTCCATACAAACGTAATCCCCATTTGCCTCTCTGGATGTTGACATTATGGAAAATATTTTTGCATAATGCGATGTATAATAACTAATAACTATAGCTATGCCCATACGTTTCACTTTTTTAGATTTTTTTATTATTCTAAAAATGAGGAGCGAAAAACTGATTTCATACATTTTTTTAAATGCTTCTAACTAAAAAAAACAACGGGTTGCACTCCGGGAGTGCCGGCATAAGTGAAAACTTGAATATTTAACGTTGTGCATTTTTGGTATTTTGGAATGGTTAGGGAATAATTTTGCACGAATTGCTTTAATTATCAGTATAAAAGTACTATCATTAATGTGGTAAAATACAATATTCATTTATTGCGCTATCGTACACAATTTAACACTTCAGAGAACTATTACAATTATTTAAAATTAAAAATGCACAACGTTATTATTCAAGTTGCGCCGGCGGTCTACTGGCTTCAATAACATTGTAACAGTTTTCCGATCAGGTCACGTGTCCGTCTTACGAATTTTCAATCTGACGAATCTATCGATCACGTGACCTGACGCGAGTTTAACATTTTTTCCCCATCACAAAAAGTGCACAGCGCCGCCAAAGAAGTTTTCACTTCAAAAATCAAACGTAGAGGCATACCTGTGGTTAATTCTTTGTTAACCTTCTTTCACTCATTCATTCCAAGTGTTCAAACCATCTCAACATATCTTTCTCAATTTTTGTCACTACATCTTCGTTCAGTCCACACTTTTCCCTTATCACACTGTTCCTAATTCTATCTTGTAATTTTACACCACACACACTTCTCAACGCTCTCAGTTCCACTGCATTCACTTGACTCTGATGCCTCTTTTGCCATACCCATCTTTCGCTACCATACATAAGTGTAGGCATCAACACCCCTCTATGCACAGCCAACCGTGCTTTTTGCGTCACCTTCTGGCTGCTCATAAAAGCGTTGAGTGCCCCATTCACACGATTTCCAGCATTCACTCTCCTTTAAATGTCTTCATCATGTTTACCGTCCCTAGTGAACATTTTTTTTTTATACTACGTCGGTGGCAAACAAGCATACGGCCCGCCTGATGGTAAGCAGTCTCCGTAGCCTATGTACGCCTGCAACTCCAGAGGAGTTACATGCGCGTTGCCGACCATAAACCCGCCCCCCCTCGTTGAGACATGGTTCCCAGATTCACAAACTCTACAACAAATGTGTCAAAATATTTTCAATTATATGAATATCCAGAGAGGAAAATGAGGACTACGTTTATTTCGCGCGCGTCCTCCGTTTTTGTCTTATTATAATAAATAAAATTGTAAGTGGCCTTAACTACATCTAGGTCTAAGAAAAAAAGTCCAAATTTAACTCAGTCAGTACATTCTATTTCTTGGCTTACTATACTATACCATACTAACCCCCTTATTCATAAAACTTTACGGGCCTGATTTTGTTAAATTATGTTTATCCCTTTCTGGCAAATACAGAAGTCAAAATGACAGATAAAGACAAACGATTCATAGATAATTCTGGCCAGTAACGCGTTTATGAAAAACACCATAAGATACTTCCACTATCGTATCCATCTACAACTGCAATTCTGCATCTTAAGAGGAAACGTTAGTGGTCATTTTTCCATACAAACGTTCTCGACATTTTCCTCTCTGGAATTTGGCCCTTATATGAATATTTTTATATGAGTTCAATATTACCAGTACCAGTGTCTTTGATATTCTTGTTCTATAAGAACTAGGTTACTTCAAACAACGCTAAAAACGTCCAAATAAACAGACGCCTAGCATACAAAATCGGCAACAATAAATGCAAAATAAAAAACGGTCAGAAACAGATAATTTATTTCTCAGTTTTGAATGATTCACGGTTAGCTTGAACTTCAAACACCGAAAAGCGACTGCTAAATATCAAATGATATTCCGTACATAAGTTCCGAAAAACTCAAAGGTACGGGCTGGGGTTTGAACCCGCGACCTCCGGATTGCAAGTCGCAATATCGGAATCTCATAAACAATATAAAAGGTAGTGACGGTCAGGGATCGGAACCGGTTTTTTGCAAAAACATCGAAATAACCATATTTATTTATTTATTTATTTATACAAGGAATTCCAACAGCTTTAAAAAATACATTAAACTTTTTTGATAGTAGTACAGAGCCAATTACAGGAACTCACAAATAGAAACTGTATATATAATTACAAAGTACACACTAGATACAAAAGCACATGTGACACAAGATATTACAATATGAAATATATCAAGGTTACAATGAATAAAAAGAGAGACCAAGAAATAGATATGAGCAATAAGTAAGAACACTTATAACTTATGAAATTACACTAAGATAAACAACTTATATTCGCATTTAGATGAACAACATGGACCGGGCTCAAATACATTAAAGTTACAGATCACACTCCATAGCATATCACTACCTGCAACATGTTATATTTCGGTTTATTTTATACTCTAAATGTAGGACTCAGTTGTGTTTTCAGATAACGACTTCGTATTATTAGATTGCCTAATTAGAAATGAAGTAATTAACAAAGAACGAAAAAATACCGTTTTCGTTCCCATACAAAAAAAACCGGTTTCCGATCCCTGGTGACGGTTCATATCCCAGTCTAATTAAGTCTAGTAAGTTCTTTCTCATTCCGTCCACTAGTAATTTCTCAGTCCGATTGGTTAAGTTTTGGAGGAGGAAAATGTCGAGAACGAAACCAACGGATTTTTGGATGGAGCTGCAGTTGTCCTTATCGCACATATTTGAAGCTCCGCCTGCGTCTGCGAGACGGGCAACATTTATTTAAATTTCTTAAATCTGAAAAGAGGCTCAAATAATATTTTCTCTTAAAACAAATGCTTGATCTTTAGTCCATTGCACTGTCTTTGCCTCCATAAAGCGGTGGACCAGTCTCCCAAAGTGAGATCGAATCTCGCCCGAAGCAGGCAACTTTACCATTTTTCTTTATTTCTATGTTTAATTTTGTTAATATATAAGTCTGCTGCGAAAAAATAAAGTAAATGAGTTGATGCTAAGGTTCACCTATTTATAACTAAATATTATAACACTGCCATGGGTTAGAAATTAGAAACTAACTATTATATCGCTCAAAATTATTGTAAAATGTAGTACTAGCGCCAATACGGGCAAGTTAGGAACTATTTTAGAATTGTTCGTAGAAGAGAGTAGAGAGGTGCTCTACAACTATGTCTGAAATGGTGTTATACAGGATTGAAAAGATTAGAAATGTTTACATTCTTGTACAGTGGCCATCACCATCAGATATATCATCATCATATCAGCCCTTTATCGCCCACTGCTGAGCATGGCCTCTCTTCTAGTACGCCACTTAATACCAGATGTCAAAACTTGCCAAGCCAAATTCAATCTTGATTTGTCAAAGTAAAGATTCAAAATATAATGGAATGGGAGACCTTTTTATAGGTCTCTGGGCGGCTGCAGACGAACTATTGCCCTCTACTCTCTATTAGTCATTGCTGTGATAATTTAAATAATTCCATAGGATTAGACGCGCTTGTAAAATGTATGTTGCTGTTTGATTTTATTTTAATTACATTTGTAATAATTTCTAACAAGGAAAGGTACCCAACTGTCCGGTTCCGATTTGATTTATATTTATATATGTTATAGAGTAGTCTAAAATAACGGACACGTATTTTTTGTTAGCTGCCCAAACTCAACCTATTGGGAGAAATTGTCCTCCAAAGTACTAAAAAGTTACTAAATCTTCTAACTCCTATAGAAAGTGATGCTCAAGCAACTTGCAAGTTAATGGCTTGTTTGAGTATATGTTTGAGAACAGGAAAAAATAATGTACACGTGTTTTTTTATATCTGCTTAAACTCAAGTTTTCCCAAGTTGCTTGAGCATCACTTTCTATAGGAGTTAGAAGATTTAGTAACTTTTTAGTACTTTGGAGGACAATTTCTCCCGACAGGTTGAGTTTGGGCAGCTATAAAAAAATACGTGTCCGTTATTTTAGACTACTCTATAACATATATAAATATAAATCAAATCGGAACCGGACAGTCGGGTACCTTTCCTTGTAAGTTCATCATCATCTCCTAGCCGTTTTCGACCAGCCGTTTTAGAACGCAGTCGTACCGCTGAGCGCTGGTCGTCTCAGGTGACTGATATAGCCAATTTTTGCAGCAAATGTACGACCACACGTAAGTTAATGGTCATATTAGGAGTTATCTAGGAGCTCTGTAGGCATGTTGTAGAACATAATAGAAAATGCAATTAGAATTTGTCAAATTATACTCGGGCACATCCACTTCGTCAGTAGAAAAGGTGTTATATAAAAAAAATGTAGCGCGTAGGGTCGATTTCCCATAGAAAACTTACATTTCGCGCCTTTTTCCACTGACAGGTTGGATGTGTGTGATTAAAAATTGAAAAAAGTATAAAAATCGGTTATAGCGAGTCGAAAGAATTGTACATAGAGTTCGAACACGTACACTCGGGATGGGGTCGAAAGACCCCATGCAAGGTATGTTTAAATACAAAGTAATAAGCAATAAATTTGTTGAAATTGAAAATTTCATAAGCAAATGTAACAACTATTTTTGAATTAAGTGTATGAGAAAAATGGCATTATTTATTAATTTATTAAAATGTTATACCATAATTAAATTAAATTTCATAATAAAACCAATATTTTGTTGACATGCTTTGAACGAATCTCATTCAAATGCTCTGTTATATTTAAGGTGTATTTGGAATTACGCGAATACACCTTTTATTTAATTATATATATATACACCTAGGTATAATATTAAAATTAAGAATAGTATTGTTATTGTTGCTGAATAAATGTGCTGTTAAAATTCTGTGGTTATTAATTGCGACCATATAGGCTCCACATTCTCGGCAAAACTACACGAGACCGATTTTGCCGAAACCGTGCGAAACCGAGAGCGTCCAATACGCGAGACAATACGAACATGGACGAATACTAACTCTACACTCTCGTATTCGGCAAGTCTCTTGTTGTTTGACGAGAATGTGGAGTCGCTTAAAACTCCTTTGAAAATATCAATAGCAAAGATATTTTAAAGAAATAAAGGCGCACGGTTTTAGTTGATGTGTTTATTTTTTTTAATTTCTCATTCTCTTTAGGCCCCCTAGAGCTTAAATTTTACATACAATGTATGCCCCTCTGCGGCGTCTGACCGTCGTTATCTAAAAACACAACTGAGTCCTACATTTTGAGTATAAAATAAACCGAAATATATGGTTATTTCGATGTTTTTGCAAAAAACCGGTTCCGATCCCTGCCCTACGCCAACGCGAGGATAAACACCATAGAATATAACAAGTCAAATCCAAATTAACGTTATGAAATATTTATCATTCAAATTTATCACTTGAAAGTCAATTCGCTCCGGCTGTGGAAGGAGAGCCGCCTCCTGCCAAGGTTTTCCCGAGGGTCTACAATATGAGGTTCTTCAAAAAAGGAGTGTACAGATAACACTGAGTTGTAGGTGTCCATAGGCTACAGCAGGGGTGGCCAATTTGATTAGACCCAAGATCTCCTGTTTACTACCGAAACCCTGTGCGATCTACCAATTACATACTTCTTGAAACCTTAAATGAAGCTGGTCTACGTATTTATATTTTTTGCCTTGCCACGATCGACCTGTTGGCCACTCCTGGGCTACAGTGTCTGCTTACCATCAGGCGGGCCGTATGCTTATTTTCCACCGTCGTGGTATATAAGAAAAAATTACCACCTAACACAAGGAAGCAGCTCAAAATTTGCATCAAATTTGGGATAAAATGCAACTTTCTTATCAGTTTTCAAAGAATAAAAGCTCCCTTTATTCTTCAAAAACTGATGAGAGACTTAGGTACAATTAACGAGCTGGGTGGTAAAAATGTACATAAGTAGTCATATGAGATATTAACACATTCACTGCCAGACAAAAAACGGCGCACTACCCCAGAAACCGGTGGTCTATAGCTGCGTACAAAACAACCCGCCCAGCGGGTTGTCCGGCATCTGAACAAAGTTCACGAGCGCCCACCAGGTGGGTTCCCGGCAGTGAATGTGTTAAAATATTTTCCCAATGAAGAGATAAAGAGTAAAGTTTGCTCGGTAAACAAGAATGCCTGTTTCGGGTTATTTAATCTGTCAAGTGTCAAGTCATTACGATAACTGTCATATCTAAAGCCTGCAACTAGTATGTTGATTCGTATGAGATTGGGCCACGTATGTACACCGGAACACCTGAAACTACAAAATCGTGTGGCCAGTTCTGCCTGTATTTGTGGAACTGATCCCGCTGATCTTAATCATATCTTTTTTTCTGGTAATTGTAACCTATATGACCGTTCTATATTATTAAGACAGCTGTCAGATTTAAAAGTTCCGTTTCCCACATCTATTACAACACTCCTGTATATTAATGATTCATCTCCATATATATTTAAATTATTGTATTCATTTATTTCACGTCACAACATTAAACTTTAAATTATTTGAATTAACCTTTTCCTGATCCTTTTCCAAAATTCCGTCCTACCCGTTTTACTCGTCTGGCTGAATGGGCTAGGAGCGCGAAGCCATTAAAAAAAAAAAATCTCTGTGACGTGCTGATTTTGGAAGCTTCCATAGGGACCGTGCGCGTTGGAGGGTCTGCCATCTTGTGGCCTGAATCGGAACCATAAACAGGCACATTTACACGTCACGTGTTTTCTTGTGCATAGTAGGTTCTGCCATCTTGTGGGCTACATCGGAACAAAGAACATCAGATTTACGCCTCGCGCCAAAAATCTGACGGCTCCTGTGCTGCCTCCTACAGTTCATGCACGCTCCCTATACCACCTACCGACTAAATAATGTACTACCGTACAGAAAGAAAACTTCCTACAAAACCGAAGTTTGACAGCGAATCAGGGACGAATCATGTTGTTCCTTTCTAATGTATGGAACTATCTCTTTCGGCTATTTATGGTTGTCAAAATGCATGTCATTATTTTATCTGTGATGATTAAAACTTTTAGAACGCCATTTGATTTTGATCCTTATTATTTCACTGATATGTGTTAAATTTGTTAAATACCTATCAAAAAGTGGCGCCATCTAAAAGATTATATGGCAAAGGTATGGCGGCATCGTTTCGAGTGATGGCGCCATAAATTTTGGCCTACTTTTGATATTGAAATTGAAAAGTACCCATTCTTATCTTCTACAATAACATTGCGTAATATGTGGTATTTACAAAGCTATTTACACGGATACAGTATTCATATTTATCAAATTAAATAAGTTAATTATATTAAACATTTCATACAGATTACAATGGGCCCTTACACCATACAATTTAAACGAATATTTCAGGACTAATCGTAAATTAAAGTTCTTTTCGAGTGGTTTCGAGCCATATAACTTGTACGAAATGTTAAAGACGCTATCAGCAGTTAGTTCTAATTTTTACCACCTTATGCGCTGCGACCGTCTTACTTACCCCCACCATGCACTACGCACGGTGCCATTCTTGTGTAGTTTGCTTCATTCATTGATTGGTATTACAAGATAATAGAAACTATATTTAACATGACGATAAGGTAAACAAAAGATGAATAGTGAACAATTTGTTAACATCTGGACTGCAGCCGTTGCCATCTTAGAAGTAAACAAGTAGGTATATGTAAAAACGTATGATTATTATTTTTTGTCACATTGACAAGCGTACAACTAATGTGTGTTATGTATGTGTGCGTATGCATCTGTGTTATCGTAATTAAGTTTTTTTAAATAACGTTGTAAATTTTTTTAATGAATGTTTATTTAGATATGTTAAAACGGGTCACTGACGTATTTTAAGTCAAAAACGCTCGACATGTTTCACTCCATTCCGAGAAGTTTTGTTATTAACTTATTATAAATAAATAAATAAATATTATAGGACATTATTACACAAATTGACTAAGTCCCACAGTAAGCTCAATAAGGCTTGTGTTGAGGGTACTTAGACAACGATATATATAATATATAAATATTTATAAATACTTAAATAGATAGAAAACACCCATGACTCAGGAACAAATATTCATGCTCATCACACGAATAAATGCCCTTACCAGGATTTGAACCCGGGACCATCAGCTTCGTAGGCAGGGTCACTACCCTCTAGGCCAAACCGGTATTAAAAATGTCAATTTAGTGATCGCACTTTTATTACTTTACTTATTTTATTGTATAACGTCAGTGGGGTAATACTCGACCTTTCTGGCGCAGTGGCGCTCTCGGCTTAGAATTGCTCCGAGCATTTATTAGGGTTGGCACAACTTGCACTTGCACAACCACAGATTACAGAAGAGAGAACAGATTAGAGAAGAGAATTACTTGAATTTTGACAACCCTAAATATACGAAAGGGATAGCGCCATACATTAGAAAGGGACAACATGATTCGGCCCTGAATCGTTGTCAAACTTGTATTTTGTAGGAAGTATCGTTTCTGTACGGTAGTACTATTTATTATTATTTCTGTGATATACTGTCCCAAGACTATGGGACATCAAGGGAAAGTACCTTAAATATCGTAGATAGGATATTTTGCTGAAAGAAGACTTTATTTTATTTTTTAAAAGTAAGTAATATTGCATTCAAAGAATTTCAAAATAAATAATTGAAAATTGCTTACTTTTTCTGGGAATTAAACCGAATCTTGAAATTTTAATCAAAAAATTTACTCTATTCATTTCTTTTGCGATATCATATTTCTGAGATGACTTATTTTTTTATGCATTCTTTCGATTGGCATCAGAAATGATTTTTTTTTACATTTGAGTCGGTTTGATTTCCAGACAAAGTAACTTATTTTTTTTTAATCTTTGAATAAAGTATTACTCAGTTTTGAAAATAAAATAAAGTCTCCTTTTAGCAAAATATCCTGTCTTATATTTAAGGTACTTTCCCTTGATGTCCCGTAGTCTTGGGACGCCCTGTATATAACAATTCTTAAAGATCTTATTGTTAATTTTTTTTTTTGAAAATTTAGTTTTGTGTGGTATAAATGAGTACCTAAACGAAGTCATCTCTCCTGTTTTGTCAATCTTGTACCTTTATACGAGCAAATCTTGTATAAATACAGGGTGTTTATTTAGTCACTTGCAATAATTTACGGGGTTTATAAATAGGTCATACTGAGCAACTTTTACTATGGGACCAACCCCGAAATCGCGAAAAAAAAAGTTACTGTAGTGTAAAAAAATTACTCGAGTAGTAAAAAAATTACTTTTGGACCCGGGTACGTCCTTAATGGACCCGGGTACGTCCTTAAACTACGTCCAAAAGAGAGGTATGGGCATTGTGAATGTCATCTCGCTTTGTGTGGTAGGGTACAGCCAGTGGATGTCATTCCAGATCTAGAGCAGAGCCCAACTGGAGAAGTTCCTCCACCTTACAGAAAACAGCAGCCAAATAACACTAGACCCTACTCATAGTGTTGTGTTCCTGCCGGTGAGTAAGGTTGCCAGAGCTCAACGAGGGGGGCGGGTTTAGGGTCGGCAACGCGCATGTAACTCCTCTGGAGTTGCAGGCGTACATAGGCTACGGAAGCTGCTTATAAAAAAAAAATACTCTCCCATAGAAAATGTCAAGGTCAGACAGCCAAAATGTATGAAACACAATTTTTTTCGCGATGTCGGCGTTGGCCAACAGTAAAAGTTTTATTACGAGATATTACGTATTACGAGAAATAAATTATCGTTTTACATTGAATCGTGTTTCTTGTCATTCAGGGCATTCGAATTAAAGTCAGGGTTATATCGATTAATTCCAAGTTCGGGCCGGAAACAGACTTGACTGATATGTGCATGTGAAACCTTGCTGCACTTGAATTGCATAATGCTGTTGATAAACTTACCTTGACTTTGGCAGCGCAGTGTAGTTAGTATATTGGCCTCCTAGTCGCGGGTAACCTGTAGGGCGTAGGCAGGTACAGAAGGGGGGAGGGTGGTATCCAAATGAACGTTAATGAACAGTTTTGAATGATTCACGGTTACACTAGACTTAAATAGACCGGGATACAAACCGAACCTTCGTCGAAATATACTTTCTGTCCTAAATTTCGCAATGCATTAGTATATACTGTAATGCTGTGTAATTTTGTTGTTAAAATAAATAAATAAATAAATATGTAATCACGATTTATATCGCGGTTGATTTAAGTCTAACGTTAATCAATATTTATCATTCAAAATCATATTTTAAAATTTTCTACAGCCATGCCAGCATAAGGATACAACTCAAAATTTGCATCAATTTACTTTTCACCTCAGCAGCTCGACTTTCGTCACTCCGGAGAGTGACGAAAATGCGACTTTCCTCACTCCAGGGAGTGAGACAAGCTTTCGTCATAATGATGATGCCTTTCTTTCATGAATGTAAATAAATGTGGTTAACTATACTTGATGTTGAATTTCTTTCCTCTCTTGTTGTACAAATAATTATTGTCACTCTTGTGGATAAATAGAAACTTTCTCATCAGTTTTTGAACAATCAAGAGAACGTTTACGAGTTGCTATAAAGAAAATAGTATTGTTAATTATGGCATAATTAACTCCAGACTAGGATAAAAGGGCTATGAGTTTCGGAAACAGAAGGGCCTTACACTTTAATTTAACTTTACCGCGTATACAGGGTGTTTATTTGGTCACCTGCTATAATTTACATGGTGAATATATAGGTTTTTTTTTCTTATACTACGTCGCTGGCAAACAAGCATACGGCCCACCTGATGATAAGCAGTCTCCGTAGCCTATGTACGCCTGCAACTCCAGAGGAGTTACATGCGCGTTGCCGACCCTAACCCCCTCCCACCCCTCATTGAGCTCTGGCAACCTTACTCACCAGCAGGAACACAACACTATGAGTAGGGTCTAGTGTTATTTGGCTGCGATTTTCTGTAAGGCGGAGGTACTTCCCCAGTTGGGCTCTGCTCTAGATCTGGAATGACATCCGCTGTGCTGTGCCCTACCACACGACGCGAGATGGCATAGGTCATACTGAGCAACTTTGACTATGAGACCAACCTCGAAAACGCGAAAAAAAATTACTCTTCCATAGAAAATGACAAGGTCAGACAGTCAAAATGTATGAAACGATGACGAAAATGAATTTTTCGCATTTTCGGGGTTGGTGCCATAGTAAAAGTTGCTCAGTATGACCTATACATATTCACCCCGTAAAATGTGCAGGTGACTGAATAAACGCCGTGTATTTGTGTACTAAACCTTATAAAACAAAAACGCCGCCACGTCTGTCTGTATAAATAAATAAATATTATAGGACATTATTACACAAATTGACTAAGTCCCACAGTAAGCTCAATAAGGCTTGTGTTGAGGGTACTTAGACAACGATGTATATAATATATAAATATTTATAAATACTTAAATACATAGAAAACACCCATGACTCAGGAACAAATATCCATGCTCATCACACGAATACATGCCCTTACCAGAATTTGAACCTGTATATTCGTGATAAACTTAAAAAAAACTACCGATCGGATTTGCATCAAATTATGTACCAAAAAATAATTAGTGACGGTAAGCTTTAAAAGTTTAAACCTGGTACTAAGGCTCATTCTATTTTAGGACAAGTTAAAAAATGAATATCTTGAAAATAAGACACTTATTTTAAATTTTCAGGTTCCAATATAAGGTCTGAATCGGCTTAAAAACCTGATTTTACATATTTTTTGCCTTAATAGGCCAATGGGTCTTATAAACATACATCGGGGTTTTTGGTGCGGGGATGTTTTACACTAGGCAAAAACTGTAAAAAGCGATACTATTTTAACATTTCTAAGCACATTTGGCTTCAAATCCTGGTAATAAATATATTCGTGTGATGAGCATGGATATTTGTTCCTGAGTCATGGGTGTTTTCTATGTATTTAAGTATTTATAAATATTTATATATTATATGTATCGTTGTCTACATACCCTCATCCTTAGCCCTCAACACAAGCTTTATTGAGCTCACTGTGGGATTTAGTCAATTTGTGTAATAATGTCCTATAATATTTATTTTTTATTTGGAGCTTACTTCCTATGTTTAAATAATTCATAGTTTGGTAATTATTTTACAATAAACAAATAAATATAATAATTATTTGGGGACAATCTTGTAGATCGACCTGGCCCCATTGCCCAAACTAAGCAAAGCTTGTACTGTGGGAATACTAGGCGAATAGATATATAGACTCAGGAACAAATATCTGTGTTCATCACGCAAATAAATACACTTACTGGGAGTCGAACCCGGGGCAATCGGCTTCACAGACAGGGTCTCAAACTAGGCCAGAACGGTTGTGGAAACAAAGTTATAAATACACGAAATAATTCCCGCACCAAAAAACCGCACGATGCACAGTCAGGGTATTAAATATCGACACGGACAAAGTGCCAATAATATGTACACTACACACTAATGTATGGACAATAAGGTCGTGTATACATATTTTTGGCACTTTTTCAGTGTCCATATTTAATACCTTGACAGTGCGAAAAACCTCATAAGCAGAGGTTAAGGTTAAAGCCAAACATGAAACTTACCTCTTAACACTAACACTTCCGCGTCGGAAATTTCGCGCAAACTGCGTGTGCGCAGCGTTCGGTCATCGATCATCGCGGCTGCGCCGGCACTGAGCGATCGCTACAAGTAGGCGATAGCGGGCGATACGGGAGAGTTGCAAGCGAGGAGCGATGAGCGAGTTATGGGAGTTTTCAGAAAATAGTGCACCCAATGGGGAATATTACGCGAACCTCTGCATAGGGGGCGCCTCTACCACAATCCCTCAAAATCTGAGGGTCTACCGCTACCGCTTCGTTATCTAACCTCTATATCAGTCTTGCATATTCGAGCGATTAAGACGTAGATAAGCCCGCCAGTTGTAACCTCTATCAAATTGTCTTTGTTTGTTCTGTACATTTATTGTCAACTATGTGAGGTGTTCAATAAAGAGTATTGTATTGTATTTAACTAAATTTAGATTTTCGCGTTTCCCGGTAGGTCCTTTGTAAACAAACCGCCTTGATGCATCAATGTCGTATTTTATTATCTGTGAAAACTTGTCAAAATACAGTTTATGGCACTGTATGTATAAGTTACTCTATGGTTTACTAAGGTGCTAGTGCTGCACTCTGGCGGCAGAACATTTCAGTAATACTCCCTATTAGCGTGAGTTGTTAATCTTTTGAACGCCACGCCTATCGCACGCGGCGCGTAATCTTGAACCTTGTCGGTACGCATGAAAGTTGATATTGGGCTGTAGACGCGCGCGTCATATGACGTCTTTGGTGGTCAAAAGGTTAAGAAAAGTTAATCACTGTCAGTTTTGTAACAATAATTACTTAAGCATTAAATTTCAATAAAAACTTAGTTTTGGTGTTCATTTTATAAACAATAAGCGATTTTACAATGTAAAAAGGCAAAAGTTAATTCCCATAAAGATTTCACTGTCTGACACTGCCTTTACTGTTCTGAGCTATCTTCTTGCCCTGGGCTCCACGGAAGACCAGCGCTGTAGCATAAATATGTTAGAGCATATGCTGAGTGGTGTCCAATTGTAGCCTCTATTACAGCATCATCACTGTAACTATTGCATGTTAGTATAAGTTACGAGTAGTTATAATCTTCTTTCTTACTTTTTTTTTGTTTTCTTATGTGGTGCTGTTTGTAGATGGTTTTGCAATAAACGTTTTTCTATTCTATTCTATTCTATTATAAATTGTATAACTGCGGTCAGACTCAACCCCGTCAAACTGTTCATACATTTAGTATAGTTTGACGGAGTTTAGACGCAGGTACAAATCTGGAGAATGACCCACACCATACTTGCATTGGTCATCTATAATTACCAGTTGTCTCATGATCAGATCAGTTTCTCCAACTGACTAAATGTGTCTCCTTCATGGTCTTAGTATGAAAATAATTATAGTAAATGGGTCCAAATTACCTTTCAATAGGTCATTACGCGCTCAATATATAAAAACGCTCTCGCCTGTGACTTGTAGCCATTAGTAAACCGTTACATAAACCTGAGACGAGAGGAAATGCTTATTTGAGCTTGAACTAATTATGTTTATACTAAATCTTATGAGAGTAACGCCCCCATAGGCTTCGATGGCCGCTTTACTTAGAGGGAAGGGAAGTGTTTGAATATTATTATGGTTATTTTAATATTAACCTATGTATTTGATGTAATAAAACACAATAACAATGTTGTGTACCTGTATTGGGTAAAACATAGAGATGCTCACCTGCAATAATTTACGGGGTGAATATATAGATCATACTGAACAACTTTTACTATGGGACCAACCCCGAAATCGCGAAAAAAAAAAATAACTTTAAAAAATTAACATATAAAATTTCAAAATCAGACAGCCAAAATGTATGAAACAGCAATTTTTTTTTTCGCGATTTCGGGGTTAATCCCGTAGTAAGCGCTGATAGCCTAGCAGTAAGAGCGTGGGACTTGCAAATCAAACCCCGGCTCTATAAGCTCTAGTTTACCCTCTGGGTTGAAAAGTCAGATGGCAGTCGCTTTCGTAATTCTCGGGATTAGTTACCAAGCGGACCCCAGGCTCCCATGAGTTTTAATTTTTATTACACATTGAAGTTAATTCGAAGACGCAATGTATTGCGAATTTTGTTATGTTTAAAGCGTGACAAGCAACGTCAAACACGCTGATGTCAGCGTACATTGAAAATAAAATTTGTATGAAAAAGATACAATCTAAAGATTTCATAGTTTTTAAAAGTTGTTAATCAAAAGTTATATCGTTTTAGGAGTACAATATATGGTTTAATTATTTGCTCATGTTACAGGAAACAGCCGGTATATTGTACACTAGCAAAAGAGTCTCAGGTTGCGCACTTTATAAGACTGATGAGCTTATAGAGCTCTTATTATTGTTTTGGAACATATCATCACTCTTATATTAGTCTTAGACAAGCTAGTACCGGCTTTAGTAAGGTCAGTCTTATTACCTAGTCTTATATATGTATATAAGAGCATTTTATAATACTGTTATAAACCTCTTGCTCTTACAAGAACATTTACGAAGTCTCATTGAACTTGAGAGTGCCTGGTCTTATATCCCCTTTCTCTAAGTACATTTGATTTTATATTAGACTTTATAAATGCTATTGTAAGAATGTAAGACTAATATCAACATAGTATAATACTATTATAAGCCTCTTGGTCCTACAATAACATTTACGAAGTCTTATTGAACTTGAGAGTGCCTGGTCTTATATCCCCTTTCTCTAAGTTCATTTGATTTTATATTAGACTTTATATATGCTATTGTAAGAATGTAAGACTAATATCAACATAGTATAATACTATTATAAGCCTCTTGGTCCTACAATAACATTTACGAAGTCTCATTGAACTTGAGAGTACCTAGTTTTATATCCCCATTCTCTAAGTTCATTTGATTTTATATTAGACTTTCTAAATGCTATTGTAAGAATGTAAGACTAATATCAACATAGCATAAGAACACTGTTAGTACGTACTTTTCTGATCTTATTTAAAGCTATAAACAAGCATAATAAGATCAACAGCAGCACTTTAGTAAGACATTAGAGTGATATAGGATAAAGATACTTATATCACAAAAGACAAGATCAATATAAGATCGTTTGATCTTAAATCGATTTTGGGAACACTTGTAAGTATGATATTTAATTTTTTTTTTTTTTGTAATTTAAAGTAAGAGTGTAATTTTAAATAGGTATGGATTACGACAACTGGAAAAAACGTTCGAGAAGTGATGGTCATCGGCGGAAAATTCAGAAGTACAAAAAAATCATAAGTAAATCAAATACATATACAGCTCCTGCCAAGACAACGTAGTGTTGGTGAAAATATTAGTGAGGGTTCTGTAGGTTCTGCTTGCATGAAATATGTAGAGGTTGAGGACAAAGTTTCAGTATGTGAAATTAATGATTTTAGTGAAAAAGAATCTTCGACCGATGACAAAACAGATTATGAGAAAGATTTTGCCTTAAAAAGTGAATTACAAAAATGGGCGTTAAAATTTAATATCCCTCATGCAGCAGTAAATGGATTGCTGATTATTTTAAACAGAAGACTAAATAATGTTCTACCAAAGGACGCAAGGACACTGCTTAACACAAACAAAGAGATTGTGCAAATTAATGAGTTGTCTCCTGGAATGTATTGGCATAGTAGCTTAATAACAAGACTTGTATATTGTGTTTCTTCCCAAGGCCATGTTAAATGTTTTAACATGCGGAAGTCTTTCTTCATCAAGTAATGGTCTATATCCATAAATACAACCATTTTGCATCACCAATCTTGTCACTTAAATAAAAAAAACATTTAGTTTATTAGTATGTGTCAAGTGATCTAGTAAGGATACACAAATGTATTTAGGGTTTTAGTAAGTAAACCAAGGAACCCTAATTAATTCAACATGGCCATATCATTTGTATTCTGAATGCAGAATTTAGTGTAAATAATCTTATAATAGTCTAATAGTGCGCTTTAATAATACACCTACAGCTATGGCTGACTATCAGTACAAATAAAGAAATAAAATAATTATAAACGGATACAAATACCATATTTGATCAGGCGCATGAAGTTTGAAGTGGAAAACAGGGTCTACTTTACAGTAAATAATATTTTCCCACGTGATTACATACCGTAAAACATAAACAAACACGATGATAACGAGCACGTTATTATATTGAAACATAATTCATAAACAGTTAGATAAATACTTACACTAACATATTTATGTCACGCTGCTGCATTTAATTTCACTCGTACACTTATACTTCACAAATAGAATGTTTCAACTCTCTGTGTGATCTTACAAAAAATCTAAATAAGCTTATTAAGGCTCATAAGATTCTAACGTTGGACCAATATAAGCCTATGTAGGCTTACAATATACTTACGTAAAAGCGATATTAGCCTAAGGTAGCTTAAATAAGTTTTGGAAAGATTACTGTAAATGCAAGCAGCATTCAATTAGACTGATATTAGAACGATATTAAAATAAATACGCTTATAATTTGTGCCCAAATCCGGGCTTATACGATGCTATAAGATCAATATAAGAGCGAAAAAATTGTAGTCTTGAGACTATTCTAAGCGTGTTTTTGCTAGTTGAGGTACGCGACGATATTCGTTAGGTGCACGACGGGTGCTGCCCTCTTCTTGGGCTTTTCTACGTTAAAAATTACACACATTTTTTCTTGTTTTTTTTTTTTTTTTTTTTTTTTTTTTTACTGGCTTCTACACTAAGCTCAGCCTGTCTCTTATAGGTAACCCATAACCCATTTGCATAAATGAAAATAATTAGTAGTACATAACATTTTTTTGTCATTACTTTGGTGGATATTGGCGAACGAATTGAATGGGTTTGTTTTAGTTAATAAGAGTTGACTAAATAAAGAGAAATTTATATTGTTGATTGCAGTACCTATTTAAAAGTACGATACGACGTCTCCCAAAAGGCTATTAAAGTTAACCTGCAAATACTATTTTTTGATTTATTCCAAAACTGCTTTAGGTATTCGTAATGACCCCACCTTCCCCTACAATACAGTGTTTACATAGATACCTACGTTTACATTTTACAAACCTAAATTATTGGTAACGTCATGGAATTGATTGACGACCGTATCATCGTTTGTTCCACACCGAATCTCATTCTTCACTGTATTTATTCACGCAGCTTATTATTAAACGATGTCTTTTGTTTTATAACAAAATGGTATTTAATTTTAATATGTTTCGCTTCGTATAACCTTAGCGGATTAACTATGACATACGTCGCAGTTTAGGTAGTTATTTCAAGGGTTCCAAGCAAGCTCGGTTTTTCATACAAAAGTAATAAAAACACAAACAAAACACATACAAAAGCACAACAAACAATTTGGTTTTACACGGGGTCGCTCAACAACCGACGCTGGTGTTGAGCTAATTAAACAGATCTTCGATGCCTGGGAGGAGTCACAGGATGCTTTAGGTATCTTCTGTGACTTATCTAAGGCCTTCGATTGCGTCTGTCATGAAACATTGATCAGGAAACTGCACTATTATGGAGTAAGAGGCTCGGCACTGAATTTAATAAAGTCTTACTTACACGGTAGAATACAAAGGGTTGATGTGAGTGGACAGCGATCACCGGGGTCATTGGTCTCTATGGGTGTACCGCAGGGATCAATATTGGGGCCGTTTCTGTTCCTTATCTACATTAATGACCTGCCTTACCTTGTAAAGACCCACCATGACATAGTATTGTTTGCAGACGATACCTCACTTATTTTCAAAGTCAAACGACAGCAACAAGCTTGCAGTGATGTAAACAATGCTATTTCTAAAGTAGTAAATTGGTTTAATGTTAATAATTTATTGTTAAATGAGAAAAAGACTAAGTGCATTAAGTTTGTTACAAGTCACATAAGGAATGAGCAAACAGGTGTCATTGTCAAGGATGAGGAATTGGAACTAGTAGATAGCACAGTTTTTCTTGGTATAACTTTAGATTCTAAACTACAATGGGGTCCCCATATTGCTAATCTCTCGAATAGACTGAGTTCTGCAGCTTTTGCAGTGAGCAAGATCCGTCAGTTAACAGACGTGAAAACAGCTCGATTAGTTTACTTTAGTTACTTTCATAGCATTATGTCATATGGTATTTTACTATGGGGTAGTGCTTCAGAGATAAATACCATTTTTGTTCTGCAGAAGAGGGCTATTCGTGCAATATATAAAATGTACCATAGAGACACACTTAGAGATAAGTTTAAGGACATTAACATAATGACAGTGCACTGTCAATATATTTATGAGAATATTCTGTATGTACATAAAAACATTGCCAGTTTTAAGAAAAACTGTGAAATACATAATATTAATACTAGAAATAAGCATAAGCTCGCAGTGCCCTTCACTAGGCTCCATAAAATTAAGAAATCATTCATGGGTAATTGTGTAAGATTTTACAATAAACTTCCTAATATTATAACTGAATTGTCTGTTAGTAAATTTAAAAATTATGTAAAACGTAAGCTTATCTCTAAAGCCTATTATAGCACACAAGACTACATGAATGATGAAACACCGTGGGATTAAGTGTGATTGTAAAGAATGAATTATTTATTGTTATGTTATTAATGATGAAATTGATAATTCAATGTATATATATACCGTATTTTTTGACATTTAGATTTTATTCTAGAAAGGTTCTAGACTAGTATTTTTATACAATTTTGATGTTTGACGATCTTTTTGTGAAATTCTTACTATTAAGTTTACCATATCTATAATAGTTCAATGTTTTTTTTAGAACAATAATAACTGCATCAATAAATTGCTCTGATATTTAGATTAAGATGATATTTGTAAAATTTGACGATTTAAAAGTGCTTGTTGCTAGGCCTATTTGAATAAAGAATATTTTGACTTTGACTTTGACTAATACCTAATGCTATAATTTTTTTAATGACTAGGTAGATTGCTCTGAAACTTTGTACTTACAATAAGATAAGGTATATCTAGGCCTGTAATTCGTTTATGTAGCCTCAGATATTTCGGAACTTTCTGCCTCGCACTGCTAAACTGCGGAATGAACTGTCGCCTGCGGTATTTCCGGACCGATACGACCTTCAAACCTTCAAGAAAAGAGCGTACTCCCATCTTAAAGGCCGGCAACGCACTTGCAACCGCTCTGGTGTTACAGGTGTCCATGGGCGGCGGTAATCGCTTACCATCAGGTGATCCGTCTGCTCGCTTGACTCCTCTACCATAAAAAAAAAGATACAATAGTTAAAAAAATACAGCGAATTAAAGATTTTCATACAAAACTTGATTTTGCTCTATTTCGCTTGTTTTATAAGGTAGAGGTAAACTAATTTCAGCTCTAGATATACCTCATGTAATTGTATGTGTAAAGTTTCATTACAGTTCAACAGGTAGTTTTAAAATAAGAACGAAACTCCGTATGTATGGGAAGGTGAGAAGCGAGTCCCCGACGGCAGAGCTTGTCGGGGACTCGACTAGCCATACAATCGATATCATACTCTTATTTTTAAACGACGTTGTGAAATAACATGAATTCGACATGAACATTAAAGTAACATACGTATATATGTCTGGTAATAGTTTTCGTCGCTAGAAACTGTAAACAAATAAATTAGAGTGAATAGATGTATTACATGGCTTTCTAAATCATTGTCGAAAATTATATTACTGAATGTGGAAAGGGTCAACGGCTTCTACATTCTTACAACTTGTCTGGCCAGCCAGTGGCAGCCGGTTTTGTACTATTACTACTACTGACTTATAAAAAAATCCGATATTACCCCGCCCAAAAAAACCGATGTATGTTTTTCGTATTCAACACGATAAAAGAGCAACGCCTTGCAAAAAGAAAACACTAACGTTGTCGTTATCAACGCGATAAGCAAGAAACGTGCAGAAATTGCGGAACTAGACAACGATATAAAGACAGCTGAAAATGTGCTAATATTTAGTAAGAAACTTTAAAACTATCTTGTGAGTAGGCCCTTTTACGCCCTAGATGAATATTGTGCCAGATTTTTAACCTAACCTAACTTAGAGTGCCGCCTGCAGCGGGGCAGGACACAAGCTGCCGGTGGTCAGGGCCGCAGAGAGAGGAAACGACGCACTATACGCGCCGTGCCCAAAATTGCTACCTTCTGCATCTGACCCTTGTTCCAGCCACTCAGCGAGAGTCTCTCTAGGTGTTGGTCGAGACTCTTCGCTACGAGACCATTCGCTGAAACGACTATCGGGACAAATTATTTGTATCTCCGTTACAAACTCTCGGGTTTTCAAGCCCGATCATTTATAATGGGTGCGTGGGGATATAGATCCAACACGTAGAGCCTGTTTGGAGAGCTTTGATGTAATGTAGAATGCCTACTGGAACCCATTCACGGGTAGGTACATAAATAGATATCCGTAAACCGGTTTCAACAGGCATTAAAAATGAAAATAGTACTGGTTTATGGTTTAAATTTGGGTGGAAAATAAGACTGGGCTATTGCTAAGAGTTCCGGACACCTGCCATAACATTGTGATATACAGTGTTATCGAGGCAGGCGGTGACTCGCCACTCGTTAGATGGGCGCCTGATGCACCATTCGTATAAGCCAGGCGCAACACCGGCGTGAGCGGCTCAGGGGTGTCGAGAGATGTGCTGTGCTTTCTCCAAAGTTACTTGCGGCGTTATGCCACTTCCACCCTGGAGCATATAGATCTAACGCCTCCCCTCTGGACGGCCAATTAAGGCAAGCCAGAGCTGAGAGTCCTGCGGGTCCACTCCGACCGAATAAGATACGCTGGAGACGGAGACCCTGACCGACTCTCTGGAGCACTCGGGTCCGTGGGGTCGTAACTCCCCAACAGCTCTCCACAAGCTGCCCTACGGGCCAATTATTATTATTATTACTAAATCCTTTTTGTCATTGAACATTGTATTGAATTCTGGACTTAATTATAACTATTTTAACATTTCTTTTTTATTTGTACAGTAAAGTTTTTTCTAGGACTCCTTTCTGTTTGTTTGTTTATTTATTTTTATTGTTTCATTGTTGATTATGTATGAATGTGACATGTTATTATTGTATTTATTGCAAATAAAGATTTCATTACTTGATAGCGATCTATCTTACCCGTATTGTGGCAGTAAAAGGGTCAACGGCTTCTTCTATAAATTATAGTAAGTATAACTTGTCTGGTCTGCCAGCGGCAGCCGGTTTCATTTGTCGCATACTAGTCAACTGGTCTTGTCAATGGGTTACTTGATCGACTGAAGAGGAAAAGGGACGGCCGCATCTCCATACAAACTTAGTCACCATATACCTCTCTGAATATTGACATTATGGAAAATACTTTTAAATTTTTTTTATTAGCGCGAAATAGTGTCCTACAGCTGCGCGAAGAACTCTCCCCGTAATCTCCACAGCTTTTACATAATTTGATGTTTATAAACCATAGCTACGTTTGTCTGTTTTTGACTGTTTGATTATTGTAAAAATTTGGTGCGAACAACAGATTTCATACAAATGTTTAAATGCTCCTAACTCTTATAATAATTAAAAATTAGAAAAAAAACAAACAAAGCATAGCTGTGGTTGATATATAACAAATTGAGTCAAAATATTTTCAATCATGTTAAAATCCAGAGAGGAAAATGAGGTCTACGTTTGTATGAAAAGGCGATTTCTTGCGGGTCTCCGCTTTCGTCTAAAGTAGTCTCGTTTGCGATCCTGTGGGAAAAACTCGCTAGCCTATTTTCTTATAGTAATATTTATTTCAATACCCAAGATACTATTTCTTATAATTATTATATTTCCTACTGGGATAGTTTACTATAATAGTAGGTTGGCGAATAATATTTCAGGTTACTTTCGGTAGTAACTACCTATGACGTTTATAATCGGCGGTACAAAAAATAATAAAAAATCTTTTAAACATACCATGTGCCATGTGTGGTATGAAATGAAAAGGCTTTGTGAGTCGATTATAAATATATAACACACTATATACCATTTCCACTATTTGGTTTAACAAATTATTAGAAAACATCCAAAAAATTTGACATTCCAGGATCATTATTTTAACTTTCAACTGCTCTATTAGATTAAATCTGACTAAATGGATTATTCCAAATTACATACCAAGTGACTCTTAATATTCACTTTATAATGTTCTAAAATAAATATCCAGATATATCCAAAAATAAGTACCGTAACATCGGGGTACTTTGTCCTAAAATCATGATCGAATGAATCGGCCATCTATCGATGAGTAGGGTGAACTACATCGAAAGCTCCTGACAGTCCTGACGTGCGGCGTGACGGGAAGTTTAATTTTATCCCCGTTTTAGGACAAAGTTACCCCCTAGGGCTTGAGTACCCCGATATTATGGTAAATAAAGAATGACAGTATAATTTTCTGTTACAGGAAATTACCAAAGAATCTTATCATCAACTAGAACATATTTTCCATCTCATCATCACATAATAAACGGCTGCCGGTGTTTGCCTTCTTGTACATAATGTCATAAAGATAACGGTCACGGTGAAGCGTGGTGAAGTAGCATTTATTATTGAACTTGCCACCGGCACGTGCCGAACACTTTTTTTTATCTCCCCGTAATAAATAAAATAAATTACTTAATACAAATTATTTATTTCAGACGCATTAAATCTTGTTAGTCTCACTTAAACTTGGAATCCTAATAAACTAAATGTCAAAGTTAAAACAAATATAAACTATTAATTAAATTATAAGAGTCTATCTATTTTCCACTTATTCTGCACTCCCCGTTACAATGCTGACCCAATCCTCAGGAAATAACATCACACTTCGTCGTATGCGTGACCTCGACTATGTTGCCGATATTCAAAATAATGGGATTTGCTAATATACTAGCTATATCTATTATTTGTATAAACAATGTGACTGCTCTTGTATTAATATTAGGAACATTTAACATCACATCCAGGAAGAAAAAGAAAACTGTGAAGGTATAACTTTTTTCCTAACGTCATACTGAAATGCATCATTGTTGATGAAATCCGTGGCAATGATAACACGAAAGTACTCCTCACTATCTAATAATATTATCAAATAATTACTTAACTCTGTAAACTGTCGTTAAAGTATTACGTAAGTATATTTACCGTCAACTCCCATTATGTAAATCTACGTAATTAAATAGTAAAAAAAAAATTACTTGTGCTACTTTTGTCAAAATTGCGATATGCCAGCTCCGTTGGTCGTTAGTGGGTGTCCAGACTGTACAGATGGGACAATTTTACGCTCAATTTGAGTAAATTGACAACTTAATTGTGTGGTGTCGATGAAAAAATGAAATTCAAGGATATTTTGGCTCGATGCTCCCACTATGAAATTGTGTACATGTTGCCGCTAGATGAGATTGACAATCAAATTTTCTCGTCTGAACAGGCCTTAAAGCTTATGGAGGCATTTTGTACACTTTGTCAAATAAAAGTCGTGTATACACTTGGTGGGGCAGATTTCGCAGGAGTATGTTTTTACGGTCGTAATTTTTGAAATAGAGATTAAATTAGTTTAAAGGAATAAAATAAAATATTAAATAACCGGTCCATAAAAGAACGTGGCGAATTTAGAATTTCCTCTCTCGAAATTTATGATATTAGTTAAAAAATAAATATTACTTCATAGCACATTTGCGGAGGAATTCATATCATAACTCTATTGTCTGTGAAAATATTCAGTTACTCATTCATTTGTTTGTATAATCGTTGCATTACAAGAATGTGCGGTTTCTTAAAGCATTATTTTAATCTCAAAGTACACCATGCCTCCGTACTTACTATGCGTTTCTCCAGAAACTTCCTGCCTCGCACAGTTTGAATAGCTCCTCATTCAGCAGAATAAACTTGAAATTCAATTTAGTCCAAAAATATAAAGTTTAAGCTCAAAATTTTCAAATTTTGGCATAATATGCCGAAAAAATATCTATAACAAAATTAACATTGGCCCAGAGCACGATGTAACGGCGTGGTAAATCACGCGATTGATATTTATTTTATTACTTTTTGGCTCCGGTCAATGACTTCTACTTATAAATATTCAAATGAAACGTTTATGTTTACACTGTTCACGGCTACTAAAGCTTAGTTCGGACCACGTTAGTAATTAGTCAAGTGGCGAGTATTTTAGTTAACTAAAATCGGTCAACTGACCAAAAATCGTTCGCAGTAGACGAACGAGTTACAAGTAGGCAGTGTTTTAAAACGTAAGGCTGGTTCGGACTACGTTAATTTAGTCAAGTGGCGAGAATTTTACTTACTAAACGTGTCCGAATCCCAAAAAATAGCCAAAAAGATTATAAATAATAAATAAATATTATAAGACATAATTACACAAATTGACTCAGCCCCAGAGTAAGCTCAAGAAGGCTTGTGTGGTGGGTACTCAGATAATGATGTATATAGTATATAAATACTTAAATACATAGAAAACATCTAAGACTTCAGAACAAATATCCGTGCTCATCACACAAATAAATGCCCTTACCAGGATTTGAACCCGGGATCATTGGCTTCACAGGCAGGGTCACTACCCACTAGGCCAGAATGGTCGTCAAAAGATTGGTAATAGTGGTGGGGGAAGGCTCGCCAGAAAAATAGAATAAATTAGATCCACTCGATTAAATCGCTGACTAATCTACTTGAGTAAACTTTTGGTGTTCAGACACGTTTAGTAACTCGCCCCTCGACTAAATAAACTACTAAAGTAGTTTGAACTAGGCTTAATTGTGATGTAAGAAAACCGGTTGGTTTCGTGAACTCAAAGGTTAAAGAAACAATATCACCATACCAGTACCCCTAGTGTAACTTTGATCGACATCATAACGTGACGAACGCGTTTGCGTTAAGTCTCATTTTGTATAGGATTTTGAGTTTCCAAAACGTCCCGCTTGGCGCGCTCTTTCTAAATCCAATACAAAATGAGACTAAACGCAAACGCGTACGTCACGTTTCGAAATCGAATTTATTTACACTAGGGGTACTGATCATGTCTATCATATGTGCGAACAACTCATTAGAATTCGACCAAGCTATGTTGGCAGACTGTGCAAGTGTTATTTTAAAATCAAATTTCTATGAAATTATGACTTTTAAAAAAACACTTGCAAAGTCTGTGCTATCAAGATCGTTGCCACGTTAGCTTGGTCTAACTCTAGAATAACTCTAGAAGTCACTAGACCTAAAAGTGGCCGCTCGGGAATTGTGCCGCGAGCAGCTCAACTGTACCATAGACAAAAAAAAATAAGTAGATAATTATTATCCTTACCATAGAGAAATAAGTAATGCCTGACTAGTAATGTGATCACGCGCCATATTGGGGAATTTCCAAAGAGTAGTATAATATATAGTACAGGAATTTCATTGGAACTAAATTTTTCATACTAAACTGTACCCCTAGTGTAAATAAATTCGATTTTGAAACGTGACGTACGCGTTTGCGTTTAGTCTCATTTTGTATTGGATTTAGAAAGAGTGCGCCAAGCGGGACGTTTTGGAAACTCAAAATCCTATACAAAATGAGACTTAACGCAAACGCGTTCGTCACGTTATGATGTCGATACAATTTACACTAGGGGTACTGAACTGTCACCCTATACATGAGAATAACAGCGCCCGCAATGATCATATAGTTATAGGTAACTGGATTTGTGATTCATTTTTTTTCATCTCGATATTTACAATCCTGCACTTACTACAAGTCAAAGTCAAAGTCAATATATGTATTTTTTATTCAAATAGACAAATATCAAGTTTCTGTTTGACCCAATGGATGAATGGTAAAGAATGCCTTAAGACATTAAGTCTGCCATTTGTTCAATATTATATCGTGCAATAAAGCTTAAATAAATAAATAAATATATATATTTCTGGTCGGGCTTTAAGCTTAGAGTGCTCACGTTACGAGTATGCATAGATAAAACCCATTTATAAGAAGTTTTACGCGATTCTTGCGAAAACTTATTTGTAGTAAGATTTAACCTTAATAATTATTAACTTTTAGCGAGTCTGCAAATCGCACGCAGTGCGCCATGCCCCATATTCCGTCGCTGCAAGTAGATGATCAGAAAAGCAGTGTAGGTACTTACAATTGTGTCTGTTCGCTTATCAGGCAGACTGCTTGTTTCCCACCATCATTTTGTTAACAACACATAAACGATGCTTGAAATATAAATATTTTAAAATTATCAATGTATTGTTCTGAAGATATGATCAATTTACCTATGTTTTTTCTCTCACGGCTCCAAATAATACTTGCGTGCAATAGTTGATTGAATATTACTTTAATAGTTGTTTACAATAATTTATATTATAAAACTTTAATGTCTACTTAGTTGACACTAGTAATAAGTAATAAAGTGTTAATTTTCATATACCTAAATTAGGTCATTTAAAGTACCTATTTCTGTCGTAATCTGTGACCGAAGAGCTAGCGGCTTCCTCGCACAACGTATCAGCATTGCGATACAACGAAGAAATGCCGCCAGCATTCTTGGATATGAGTTTAACTTAACTGTAGCTAACAATTTCTTATTAAACAGATTTCATACTATGTATCTACTTATACAATATAAGCAATGCCCTAAACGGGTGTATTACTGTAATGAACTTCATTTCTAGCTAGATTTAAAGAATATTTGCAATACCCTTTAAAGGATGCCATGTGTTCCTATAATTTAATTGTAACAACTAATGTACCATGGTTTGCAATCAATGATCTATCATTTACGATGCCTCAAGGGCCTATTTTATATTTAAGCTAGGTATAGTAATACCTCTGTATATATTTATCTTTTTTCTACTCCTCTACTGTTATCTGTCATTTATGCATTCCTTAAGAGTCCTTATTCCTACAGACGAGTGTATTTTGTAAAATGCTTCCTTTTTCATTCAAGATTACGACGTAACTATTAGTATTTATTCAAAAACTGATAACGTACTTAAATAATCGTTTCCTAAACTAGGGGCTCCAACAGTTCAAATTTTCATTTTCTCTTTTAAACCTCTTTTTTAATGAGGTTTTTTGGGAGTCTTTTCCAAATTTTGCAGTGAGATGTGGCGTTTCGGTTCTCAATTTTGCTATAAACAAGAATCATTTGGTACATGAATGACTACAATTTGATTCAACATATCTCGTACGAGGGGCTGGAATGATTAACAATCGAAGATTCATTTGAAAAAACTGATAAAATACCTTCCGAGTTTTCTTCATTTTTTTGGCGAAAACAGGGTTTTATTATATTTTATTTCCGCAAATTGTACGCATATTTTGCTTTAAAAATAATATTATAGCAAACTGAAACTGTATGTTAACCTATAAAAAAAAAATCGTAACTATGGAACCTACATTGCCGTAAATTTATATTTTTTTTAAACACGTATAAATCACGCAGCAGCGACGTGGCGACGCCCCGCTCTCAGTCCGCGCTGAGCGCGCTTAGAGGACGGACCTGTGCTCGATTGTCAGGCATTCGTTGCGATCGTAATCAGCTACGGAGTTCCGAGAAGTGCTATATACTGCGATTAGAAAATCTTAATAAAAGTTCATTTTTTACAGTATGCCTAACAGACTCGCTTATTGATGGATTTTCAGTTACTTTTTTTTTTACTAAGTCGGTGGCAAACAAGCATACGGCCCGCATATGTACGCCTGCAACTCCAGAGGAGTTACATGCGCGTTGCCGACCCTAACCCCCTCCCCCCCTCGTTGAGCTCTGGCAACCTTACTCACCGGCAGGAACACAATACTATGAGTAAGGTCTAGTGTTATTTGGCTGCGATTTTCTGATAAACGCATTTTCACTTGAAATTACGTTAGGGTTTGCATTATTATTTTTGACCCGGATGAAGTCCAAGTTCTCATGATGGAGTCAGGAGTTGGTCACTAGAACTCCTAATCTACTCATTATAATTCCATCGTGTTTGGGCTCAACAGAGTTGCCCTGATGAGCACCTTCAATCTAGATGAGGTCCAGGGTCTCATGATGGAGTCAGGAGCTGGTCACCAGAACTCCTAATCTACTCATCATAACTCCATCGTGTTTGGGTTCAATAGAGTTGCCCTGACGAGCACCATCAATCTAGATGAGGTCCAGGGTCTCATGATGGAGTCAGGAGCTGGTCACCAGAACTCCTAATCTACTCATCATAACTGCATCGTGTTTGGGCTCAATAGATTTGCCCTGATGAACACCATCGATCTAGATGAGGCCCAGGGTCTCATGATGGAGTCAGGAGTTGGTCACCAGAACTCCTAAACTACTCATCATAACCTCATCGTGTTCGGGCTCAATAGATTTGCCCTGACGAGCATCATCAATCTAGATAAAGTCCAGGGTCTCATGATGGAGTCAGGAGCTGGTCACTAGAACTCCTAATCTACTCATTATAATTCCAACGTGTTTGGGCTCAAAAGATTTGGCCTGATGAGCACCATCGATCTAGATGAGGTCCAGGGTCTCATGATGGAGTCAGGAGTTGGTCACCAGAACTCCTACTCTACTCATCATAACTCCATCGTGTTTGGGCCCAATAGAGTTGCCCTGACGAGCACCTTCAATCTAGATGAGGTCCAGGGTCTCATGATGGAGTCAGGAGCTGGTCACCAGAACTCCTAATCTACTTATCATAACTCCATCGTGTTTGGGTTCAATAGAGTTGCCCTGACGAGCACCATCAATCTAGATGAGGTCCAGGGTCTCATGATGGAGTCAGGAGCTGGTTACCAGAACTCCTAATCTACTCATCATAACTCCATCGTGTTTGGGCTCAATAGATTTGCCCTGATGAACACCATCGATCTAGATGAGGCCCAGGGTCTCATGATGGAGTCAGGAGTTGGTCACCAGAACTCCTAATCTACTCATCATAACCTCATCGTGTTCGGGCTCAATAGATTTGCCCTGACGAGCATCATCAATCTAGATAAAGTCCAGGGTCTCATGATGGAGTCAGGAGTTGGTCACTAGAACTCCTAATCTACTCATTATAATTCCAACGTGTTTGGGCTCAAAAGATTTGCCCTGACGAGCACCATCGATCTAGATGAGGTTCAGGGTCTCATGATGGAGTCAGGAGTTGGTCACCAGAACTCCTAATCTACTCATCATAACTCCATCGTGTATGGGCTCAATAGAGTTGCCCTGACGAGCACCATCAATCTAGATCAGGTCCAGGGTCTCATGATGGACTCAGGAGTTGATCACCAGAACTCCTAGTCTATTCATCATAACTCCATCGTGTTTGGGCTCAAAAGATTTGCCCTGACGAGTACCATCGATCTAGATTAAGTCGAGGGTCTCATGATGGACTCAGTAGTTGGTCACCAGAACTCCTAATCTATTCATCATAATGGTAATTTGATGGTGCTTGTCGGAGTAAATCTATTGAGCCCAAACACGATGGAGTTATGATAAATAGATTACGAGTTCTGGTGACCAACTCCTGACTCCATCATGAGACCCTGGACTTCATCTAGATCGATGGTACTCGTCAGGGCAAATCTTTTGAGCCCAAACACGATGGAAATATAATGAGTAGATTAGGAGTTCTAGTGACCAAC